>NW_020173416.1:2831757-2988455 GCF_003031525.2 Neophocaena asiaeorientalis asiaeorientalis
GCATCAGCAGGCGGACTCCCAACCACTGCGCCACCAGGGAAGCCCGGGAAAGATACTTTGCGACTATGCAAATACACTATTTTTCCTCAAACGTCTGCCCATTATTTTGACATTCATTGGTTTATCTTGCCTGCAACAACTAATACTGAGATCTTTTTTATACAGGGTTTTTTTTTTTTTTTTTTTTTTTTTTGCGGTACACGGGCCTCTCACTGCTGTGGCCTCTTCTGCTGTGGAGCACAGGCTCTGGATGCGCAGGCCCAGCAGCCATGGCTCACGGCCCAGCCACTCCGCAGCATGTGGGATCCTCCCGGAGCGGGGCACGAAGCCGTGTCCCCTGCATCGGCAGGCGGACTCCCAACCACTGCGCCACCAGGGAAGCCCTATATATGGAATTTAAGAAAAAAAAAATGCCATGAAGAACCTAGGGGTAAGACAGGAATAAAGACACAGACCTACTAGAGAATGGACTTGAGGATATGCGGAGGGGGAACGGTAAGATGTGACAAAGCGCGAGAGAGGCATGGATATATATACACTACCAAACGTAAGGTAGATAGCTAGTGGGAAGCAGCCACATAGCATAGGGAGGTCAGCTCGGTGCTTTGTGACTTCCTGGAGTGGTGGGATAGGGAGGGTGGGAGGGAGGGAGATGCAAAAGGGAAGAGATATGGGAACATATGTATATGTATAACTGATTCACTTTGTTATAAAGCAGAAAGTAACACACCATTGTAAAGTAATTATACACCAATAAAAATGTAATAAATAAATAAAAAAGAGAGCTGGAATAGCTATAATAATATTAGATGAAATGGACTGTAAGGCAAAAACTGTCCAAAGAGACAAAGACCTCAGATAATGACAAAAAGGTCAATTCATCAGAAGACAAAACAGTTATAAACACTTATCCAGAGCCCCAAAATATATAAAACAAAACCCAACAGTATTAAAGAGAGAAAAAAAAATTTTAACAATAAAATTGGCAGACTTCAATGCTCTCAGCACTTTCAATAATGGCTAGAATAGCCAGTAAGAAGATCAACAAGTAAAACAGAAGATTTGAACAAGAGTATAAACCAATCAGAGCTAGTAACCATATAGAAAACAATCTACCTATCAGGTAGATTGTTCCATGTTCTCAAGTGAACATGGAACATTCTACAGGATAGACCAAATGTCAAGGCCACAAAATAAGTCTCACTAAAATACTGAAGTCATACAATGTTTCTTCTCCGACCATAATGGAAGAAAAGTAGAAATCAATATAGAAGTAAACTGACAACTTTACAAATATGTGGAAATTAGACACATTCTTAAACAACCAATGAGTCAAGGAAAAAATCACAATAGAAATTAGAAAATACTTTGATATGAATGAAAATGAAAACACAACACACCAAAACTTATGGGATAGAGCAACAGGAATGCTCAGAGGAAAATGTATAAGAAAAGCAAACTAACCTCCCAAAAAAGAGGAGGAAGGAGTAATATAGATTCCAGTGGAGATAAATGAAATAGAGAACAGAAAAACACTGAAAGGATCAACAAAACCCAAATTGGTTCTTTGAAAATATCAACAGCATTGGCCAACTTTTAGCTAGACTGACCAAGAGAAAAAAAGATAAAACTCAAATTACTAAAATCACTAATGAAGTGGGAACATTATTATTGATCTCACAGAAATAAAAAAGATTGTAAGGGGAATGCTATGAACAATTATATGCCAACAAATGAGGTAACCTAGAGGAAACAGACAAGTTCTTAGAAACACAAAAACTATCAAAACTGATTCAAGAAGAAATAGAAAATCTGGAATAGACAAATAACAAGTAAAAAGACTGAATCAGTAATTAGAAAAAAGCTTCCAACAAGGAAAAGCTCAGAACCAGATTGCTTCATCAAAGAATTCTGTCAAATGTTTAAAGAAGAATTAAATAATTCTAAATAATAAATCCTTCACAAACTCTTCCAGAAAATGGAAGAGAAGGCTTCCTAAACTTATTTTACGGGGCCAGTATTACCCTGATACCAAAGACAAATTAAGATGACACAGGAAAAGAATATTACAAACCAATATCCTTTATGAATATAGATGTTTGGCAAACATCCTAAATAAAGTACTATAAAACTTAATCTAACAGCATATTAAAAGGATTATATACTATGACCAAGTGGGATTTATTCCATTAATGTAAGAGTGGTTCAACATAATAAATATAATCAAAGTGTAATACAATGCATTAATAGAATGAAGAAAAAATCCACATGATCCCAGAATCCAAATGATGTAGAAAAAGCATCTGACAAACTAGAACACCTTTTCATGAGAAAAACACTCAGAAAACTAGGAATAGAAGACAACTTTAAACCTGATAAAGGGCATCTATAAACCCCACAGCTAACATTCTACTTAATGAAAGACTGAAAGCTTACTTTAAGATCAGGATCAAGGATGTCTGCACTCATCACTTCTTTTCAACACTGTACTAGAAGTTCTAGGGAAATTAGGCAGGAAAAAGCAAGAAAAGGCATCCGAATTGGAAAGGAAGTAGTAAAACAATCTCTATTCACAGATGACACAATTTTTTTTTCCACAGAAAGAAATATTTGAACTAATAAATTCAGCAAAGTTGCAGGACATATGAGGAACACACCAAAATCAGTTGTATTTGTATACACTAACACTGAAAATTTAAAGAAAGAAAATTAAGAAAGCATTTCCATTTACAACAGAATCAAAAAGAATAAAATATTAAGGAATTGGGCTTCCCTGGTGGCACAGTGGTTGAGAATCTGCCTGCTAATGCAGGGGACACAGGTTCGAGCCCTGGTCTGGGAGGATCCCATATGCCGCAAAGTGACTAGGCCCGTGAGCCACGACTACTGAGCCTGCACGTCTGGAGCCTGTGCTCCGCAACAGGAGAGGCCGCGATAGTGAGAGGCCCACACACCGCAATGAAGAGTGGCCCCGGCTCGCCACAACTGGAGAAAGCCCTTGCACAGAAAAGAAGACCCAACATAGCAAAAAAAAAAATAAATAAATAATAAATTACTAAACTCCTACTGCCAACATCTTCTTAAAAAAAAATATTAAGGAATAAATTTCCTCCATAAAAAGACATAAATACGGCTTCCCCGGTGGTGCAGTGGTTAAGAATCCGCCTGCCAGTGCAGGGGACATGGGTTCGAGCCCTGGTCTGGGAAGATCCCACATGCTACGGAGCAACTAAGCCCATGTGCCAAAACTACTGAGCCTGTGCTCTAGATCCTGCAAGCCACAACTACTGAGCCTACGTGCCACAACTACTGAAGCCCGCTCGCCTAGAGCCCATGCTCTGCAACAAGAGAAGCCACTGCAATGAGAAGCCTGTGCACTGCAATGAATAGTCGTCCCCGCTCACCACAACTAGAGAAAGTCCACACACAGCAAAGAAGACCAAACGTAGCCAAAAATAAATAAATAAAATAAATAAATTTATTTTAAAAAGACATAAATAAATGGAAAGACATATATTGTTAAGGTAGCAATACTACACAGAGGGAATTACAGATTCAATACAATCTCTATCAAATTCCAACAAACTAACACAACATTGTAAAGCAACTATACCCCAATAAAAAAATAAATTTAAAAATATCACGAAAACTGGAAAAAAAATTCTAATAGAATTTTTTGCAGAAATAGAAAAGTCCATCCTAAAATTCATATGGAATCTCAGTGGACTCCACATAGACAAAACAATCTTGAAAAACAAAGTTGGAAAACTCACACTTGCCAATTTCAAAACTTACTTCAAAGGTGCAGTAATCAAAACAGTGTAATACTGCCATAAGGATAGACATATAGATCAATGGGATAGAATTGGAAGTCCAGAAATAAACCCTCTTATTCTTTTATGGTTAAGTGATTTCTGACAAAGGTGCCAAGACAATAGGAAAGAATAATCTTTTCAACAAATTGTGTCAGAACAACTGGATATCCACATTTAAAAAATGAAGTTCTCGGGCTTCCCTGGTGGCGCAGTGGTTGAGAGTCTGCCTACCGATGCAGGGGACACAGGTTCGAGCCCTGGTCCGGGAAGATCCCACATGCCGCGGAGCAACTGGGCCCGTGAGCCACAACTACTGAGCCTGTGCGTCTGGAGCCTGTGCTCCGCAGCAAGAGAGGCCGCGACAGTGAGAGGCCCATGCACCGTGATGAAGAGTGGCCCCCGCTTGCCACAAGTAGAGAAAGCCCGTGCACAGAAACGAAGACCCAACACAGCCAAAAAAAAAAAAAAATGAAGTTCTACCCTTTCCTCACATGATATACAAAAATTATCTCAAAATGGATCAACGACCTAAATGTAAGAGCTAAAAATTATAAAATTCTCAGAAGAAAACAGAGGGATAAATATTCTTTACCTTGGATTTGGTAATTGATACTTAGATATGATACCAAAAGCATAAAGAACAAAAGAAAATTTAGACAAACTGGACTTCATCAAATTTAAAAACTTTTGTACATCACAGGATTATCAAGAAAGGTTGAAAAGACAACCAATAGAATGGGAGAAAATATTGCAAATCATATATCTGATAATGGTTTAGTATCCAGAACAACAAAAGATGAATCCATTTAAAAATAACACAAAACACCTAATTTTAAGAAATGAGGTAAAAGACTTGAATAGACATTTCTCTGAAGAAGATATACAAATGGTCAACAAGCAACATGAAAAGATGTTCATTATCATCAGTCATTAAGGGAAATGCAAATCAAAACCACAGTGAGACACTTCACACTCACTCAATGGTTGTAATTTTTTTAAAAAAGGAAAATAAATGTTGTTGAGTATGTAGAGAAACTGGAAACCTCATACATTGCTGTTAGGTATGTAAAATGGGGCAGTTCTGTGGAAACAATTTGGCAGTTCCTCACAAAGTTAAACACAGAATTATTATATTACTTAACGGTTCTATCCTAGGTGTATATCCAAGAGAATCAAAAACTGGTGTTCAAACAAACGCTTGTACACAGATGTTGATAGCAGCATTATTTTAATAACGAAAACATGGAAACAACCTAAATGTCTATCAACTGATCAGTGGCTAAACAAAAGGCATGACATCTATACAACGAAATATTTTACAGCCATAAAATGGAGTACTGATGTCTGCTACAACACAGATGAACCTTGAAAACATGATGTGAAGTGAAAGAAACTAGACAAAAAAAGCCACATATTGTATGATTCCACTCATATGTAATGTCCAGAGTAGGCAAATACATAACCAGTAAGTTGATAGGGGATGGGAGGTGGGGGTATGGGGAGTGACTACTTACTGGGTGTGGTATTTTTTGAGGGGTGATGAAATATTCTGGAATTAGAGGTGATGCTTGCACAATATTGTAGAAGTACTAAAAGTCACTGAACTGTACACCTAAACATGTTGAATTTTATGTGACTTTTACTTCAATTATATATTTAAAAAGAAATCTTTCCCTAATCCAGCACAATGAAAATTTTGTCCTATATAAATCTGTGAAAGCTTTATAGTTTTGTCTTTCATACTTAGGTCTCTAAAAAATTTAGAACTTTTTTGGGGATACTGTATGGGATACGCGAATCAATTTCATTTTTTCATAAGGACTGCCTGTTGTCCCAGCATCATTTATTGAAAAAAGAACTTCACTAATCTGTAGTACAAACTCTGTCATATACCAAGTGTCCATATGTGTTGGCATTTTTTAGGCTTCTATTCTGTTCCATTGATCTAAGTGTTAATTCTTGCACCAATAATGCACTTTATATCATTTTAAGTCTTGGTATTTATAGAGCAGATCTTATCACTCTGTTCTTTTTCTTATTCATGAGTATCTTGGTTATTTTTGGTCCTTTGCATTTCCATTCTGTATAAATTTTAGAAGCAGCTTGTCAAGTTTCTCTCTCCCTCTCTTAATTAAATACATACACAAACACACACACACCACATACAAACTGTTAGGATTTCATTTACTACGCTTGTACAGAAAAGGATAATAGTTTTAAAGGATACCCCTCTAATTTACTGAAAAGTGTTTACTTCTGGGGGGTGTGTGAAAGCAAATGAGAATGAGATGAGAGGGTGGTTCAAGCGGATGTTAATCTTATCCACGTTTATTTTTATTTTTTAATAAAAAGAATGTACTCATGTATTATTGTACAATAAAAAAAATTTTTAGTGATGAAAACTATGGAAGGGATTGTTACAAAAATTAAGGAGTGATCAATGTACTCAAGAGCCTGAGAGAAGTCAAAAAAATGAGCATAATGTCTTGTATACAGTTGATAATTAATAATTTATTCTTTGATAATAAAGAAGCAGAAGCAGCCACCAACTCTGAGAATTACAAGCTCTCTTTGAGATAGAAGGAATGGAACAAAGTATTAACTCAGAAAAATAGTTTAATCAGAAAGGATAGTTGTTTAGCCTTGGTGATCTTTATTTTAATATAATAAGCAAGAGGAGAGAATAGGGGAAATGAGGAGATGAAAAAAGGTAAAAGTCTGAAAACTGCAATTCATTAACGTATATAAAGGAGTCAATAAGAGATGAATGAAAGGCTTGCTAAGTAGTGAGGTTCTAGAGCAAGCAGAATTTGTAGTGGGTAAGTCAGCACAAATAAGGAGGAGAAATGCCAAATAACTTCCAAAAGAAATAGCATTCCTACTTTTAGAGCACTAATCTGTATTATATTATGCAACTGAGAAGATAGGGAAGACAATTTCAGCTGATCTCAAACTCTCTGAGGACATGCACTGTAATTTCAACTGTGAATTATTAAACAACAGAATTTTCCTCGTAAGGGAAATTATAACTGGAATACATATTTTCTTAGGAACTGTGCTGATTCTTTCTAGTTATGTAGCTATTCTGTCCGAAAGCTACTTAGACTGATTAGGCAAACACTTCTAAAAGAAGAAATGGAGAATTATATTATCAAAATTAGAATACATAGCCAAAGTATCATTTCCCTTTATAAACTCTGTCTTTTGAAATACCAGTAAGAATACCAATGAAGTAAACATACAACTTTGTATTTGATGCTAGAGAAATTCTTTAGTCGGCATACATTTCCTCTTTGAAGCACTATTTTTACCACTTAATATTTTTTTGTTTTGAAAAAATATTTAAACTTACAGAAAAGTTGCAAGACTAATACAACAGAAGATCTGTTATTTGGATTTAATTTTGGGTAGCTAGTGAGCAGATTGATAATAATTGAAGTGAGTCTCCCAAAACAGCCATGCATGAAGGAGTATGGCTTCCACGGCAACAATTCGCCAGTCCCCATTGTAAGGCTTTTGCAGTCCTTGTCAGCCTGATGGTTAGCTCTATCAAATGAACCCTTTCCTGGTAACGTCTCTATTTAGAGACCTTTAAGGTAGGTTGCACTCTCTTAAAAATCCTACTATACATACAATTGTGCAACATAGGATCTGAACTAATAATAAAAATAGATTACATATGAATGCCTAAATGGGTTCTTTCAGAAAAAAAAATATATATCATGTGTCTTCCCAGAGCTTCTAATACTAATCAGAACACCAATTAAAGTGTTATGATTAAGTGTTATAAAAATTTACTAAAGAACAAAAGTATCAAACCAGAGTATCCTGAGTTCACTAAGGTATTTGACAAGTCATATATTTGACGAGAATTTTAAAAGTTCTTGGAACAAGATAGACAAAGTGCGTTTTGATGGGCTAGAAGAGAAACATATATTAGGTAGTTAAGCACTTAACCAGTACAGTTTCTGGTAGTATGTGAAATAGCCTATCCTAAAAAAATGTTCCATCAGTGACTTGAATGACTTGACTAACATACTTGCAGGTGACAGCACTAGAAAAGACAGGTAAAATACCAAATGTCTGACATAGATTTAAAAAAAGGTCTCCTTGGGGTAGACTGATCAGTTAAATGCAAAAAAATGAAATTAAACAAGAAAATGTGAAGACCTGGATTTAGATTAAAATCAATGGTATAAAAAATCCACAAGAATTTATGATTTATATTTATAAAGAAAAGCCACACTTTATGATTTTGCCTAGACAGAGAACTTATGAGGCTTGACTATAACAGATCTTTTAAAATAAACATAAAAATTTAAATATTCATATGAGTTTGTTTCTTAACAACAACTGTTTATACTTACTAAAATCATTTGGGATTTTTGTTGTTCTCAATGGTAGTAATCAGAGTTCTTATTATTCCATATAAATTTGCCTTCCAGGAAAATAAAAAGGTAAAACCTTGCTGATACCTGCATTCCAGTATCAATTTCTGATGGTGTATCTGTCTAAAACACTTAGAATAGTGTCTGCTACATAATTATTTAAAGCTATCTATCAATATTATCATTATTACTATAGCTGCTTAATACATTTGCTTACTATAGGGAGAGAATATGCTGATTATTTGTCTATCTCATGCAAAAGTCCTTGTACGTAATGGGGATTGCTAAATATATTTTGGTTTTTTTATATCTGTCTTGTGAACTTAGTTGGATGATGCATTGTAGTTTTTCATAAAACATATTAAACAAATATTCATACAGTGTATACTATGTGCCAAACTGTGTTGGATGTTGGATAAATCATATAAACTAACAGAGGTGATCCTTGTCTCATAGACGTTATAGTCTACATATATAGAACTCAAACACATGAATAAGTATATAATTGTAAATTGTGGTAAGTGCTATAAAGGAAAAGAACAAGGTGTTATGAGAGAGAATAGCTCTGAGAAAAATTTAGATTGGAGGAGAAGATTAGTGAAGTCTTTCTGTGATAAAGAGACACTGAAACTGGAACAGAAAAAATAAACAGAAGTTAGCCAGGTAAAGAGTGGGGTCAAGAGCTTTTAGGTAGTGGAAACAGCATGTGCTCAGAGCCAAGAAAAAGCTGGATGTAAACTTAGTGAGCAAAGGGGAGAGGGAGAGAGTTGGTAAGGGAAGGGCCTAGAACCAGATCATGTAGAATCTAGTAGAACAGAAACTATCTGATGCCAAAGCTCATGTTGTTAAAGCACAATGCATACTATTTCCCAGATTTGAAAAAGGTCTACGTAGTTTAATACAGTTTCCTACTTATTTTATTGATAATAATAGCAATCTTTGTGAAAAACTTATAAGAACATATACTTATTGGCCCAAATAGTGATTACTACAGGTTTACTACACATGCATACAAAATCAGTCCACAGTACTAAAAGGTTAATGCTAGGAAAAAACAACTGGCATCCTAATAACTCAATCCCTACATTAACAACTATAGTAGTGATATAAAAACTTCTCGGTTCTTTCAATTAAAATTTTGAGAAAGTCAAACATTACTAAAGATAACATAACCTTCTAAAAAATCCTGCTACATGTCACCCATATGAGTAGGAACAAATAAACAAGAATAAAAAAGCACATTAAGCACATGGACATCTTGAACAGAAATTTTATTTTATTCTGTAAACATCCATGCATTATTGTATTCCTTTCATATGCCAGGAAAAATTGTGAAAGACTTTGAAATGGACAAAAATATTCTTAGGTGTCTTGTGTAGTGGACCATTTTGAATTATCTACACTGTTTAGTCTTTTAGCTATTTTACAAATATAAGTTGTAAAAAACTGAGAGTAATGTAAGTAGTGTTCGTCCAAATGATCCTTTTGTACCATGGAAGTACAATGGACTGCCTTGCAGGTAATCACCAAGTGTTGCATTTATTTGTAAATTCATTTCAGCACTCCCAATGCCTATATATTTGTGTTCTTTGAATTCTCCTGTTAACCAGTTGTAACATCTTTCTGGTTCCCTCATTACTTAACAAATGAAATAAGATCTTTGACATGTATTCATTTGGTATTTGTAACAAAGACATGATTTTAACTTAAAAAATAATTCTTTAACAGTTTTAGAGATCATCCACTGAGATACCCAATGGATTCACCTAATAGAACCAGTAAACAGCATTGCCAGAGGAGTGCACTTTTTTTTTTAACATCTTTATTGGAGTACAATTGCTTTACAATGGTGTGTTAGTTTCTGCTTTATAACAAAGCAAATCAGCTATACATATACATATATCCCCATATCTCTTCCCTCTTGCATCTCCCTCCCATCCCCCCTATCCCACCCCTCTAGGTGGTCACAAAGCACCGAGCTGATCTCCCTGTGCTATGCGGCTGCTTCCCACTAGCTATGGATTTTACGTTTCGTAGTGTATATATGTCCATGCCACTCTCTCACTTTGTCCCAGCTTACCCTTCCCCCTCCGCGTGTGCTCAAGTCCATTCTATAGTAGGTCTGCGTCTTTATCCCCATCCTGCCCCTAGGTTCTTCATAACCATTTTTTCTTTTTAGGTTCCATATATATGTGTTAGTATACAGTATTTTTCTCTTTCTGACCTACTTCACTCTGTATGACAGACTCTAGGTCTATCCACCTCAATACAAATTACAATTTAATTTCTTTTTATGGCTGAGTAATATTCCATTGTATATATGTGTCACATCTTCTTTATTCATCTGTTGATGGATACTTAGGTTGCTTCCATGTCCTGGCTATTGTAAATAGAGCTGCAATGAACATTGTGGTACATGATACTTTTTTAATTATGGTTTTCACGGGTAAAGGTCCAGTAGTGGGACTGCTGGGTTGTATGGTAGTTCTATTTGTAGTTTTTTAAGGAACCTCCATACTGTTCTCCATAGTGGCTGTATCAATTTACATTCCCACCAACAGTGCAAGAGGGTTCCCTTTTCTCCACACCCTCTCCAGCATTTATTGTTTCTAGATTTTTTGATGATGGCCAATCTGACTAGTGTGAGGTGATACCTCATTGTAGTTTTGATTTGCATTTCTCTAATGATTAGTGATGTTGAGCATTCTTTCATGTGTTTGTTGGCAATCTGTATAACTTCTTTGGAGAAATGTCTATTTAGGTCTGCTGCCCATTTTTGGATTGTGTTGTCTGTTTTTTTGATATTGAGCTCCATGAGCTGCTTCTAAATTTAGGAGATTAATCCTTTGTCAGTTGCTTCATTTGCAAATATTTTCTCCTATTCTGAGGGCTGTCATTTGGTCTTCTTTATGGTTTCCTTCACTGTGCAAAGGATTTTAAGTTTCATTAGGTCCCATTTGTTTATTTTTGTTTTGATTTCCATTTCTCTAGAAGGTGGGTCAAAAAGGATCTTGCTGTGATTTATGTCATAGAGTGTTCTGCCTATGTTTTCCTCTAAGAGTTTGATAGTGTCTGGCCTTACCTTTAGGTCTTTAATCCATTTTGAGTTTATTTTTGTGTATGGTGTTAGGGAGTGTTCTAATTTCATTCTTTTACATGTACCTGTCCAGTTTTCCCAGCACCACTTATTGAAGAGGTTGTCTTTTCTCCATTGTAGATTCTTGCCTCCTTTATCAAAAATAAGGTGACCATATGTGCGTGGGTTTATCTCTGGGCTTTCTATCCTGTTCCATTGATCTATATTTCTGTTTTTGTGCCAGTACCATACTGTCTTGATTAGTGTAGCTTTGTAGTATAGTAAAGAGTACACTTTTAAGCACTTGCTTAAGCCCACAAGTATCTTTTCTTGGCAATTGGAGTGAATCCCAAATACCAACAGAACTTTACTTAGATGACTGTTTCTTTATGTTTAAAAAAACAAAACAAAACAAAAAACAACAGAAAACAAAACCCCATTGTTTTTTTTTTAAAAAAAAATAATTTATTTTTGGCTGTGTTGGGTCTTCGTCGCTGCATGCGGGCTTTCTCTAGTTGCAGTGAGCGGGGGCTACTCTTCGTTGCAGTGTGCGGGCTTCTCACTGTGGTGGATTCTCTGTTGCAGAGCACAAGCTGTAGGTGCATGGGCTTCAGTAGTTGTGGCACGTGGGCTCAGCAGTGGTGGCTTGGGGCTCTCGAGCACAGACTCCATAGTTGTGGCCCACGGGCTTAGTTGCTACGTGGCATGTGGGATCTTCCTGGAACAGGGATCGAAGCCGTGTCCCCTGCATTGGCAGGTGGATTTTTTAAAAAAATATCATCTATTTTATTATCATCATTATTATTATTTATTTATTTTTGGCTGCACTGGGTCTTCGTTGCTGCATGCAGGCTTTCTGTAGTTGTGGCGAGGGGGGCTACTCTTTGTTGCAGTGCATGGGCTTCTCATTGTGGTGGCTTCTCTTGTTGCAGAGCGTGGGCTCTAGGTGCATGGGCTTAAGTAGCTGTGACACGTCGCTCAGTAGTTGTGGCTCTCAGGCTCTAGAATGCAGGCTCAGTGGTTGTGGCGCATGGGCTTAGTTGATCCGTGGCATGTAGGATCTTCCTGGACCAGGGGTTGAACTTGTGTCCCCTGTATTGGCAGGTGGATTCCTAACCACTGCGCCATGAGGGAAGCCCCAACCCCATTGTTTTTTGATTTGTGTTTTGTCTTTGTTTCTAGTTTGTGCACTTCCAGGAAATTATTGCTTCCTGGTGGCAGCAATGCTTGAGACTTTGCTTTTATGGTCTGACCATTTGGTGATATCTGTAAATGTATTATAGATGTCCATTCTTTGTTGGGTGAAAGATGACAGAGAATCCTATTTGTAGTCCTACTTGTAGTTTTATTTGTCTATTTCTCCATTTTGAGCTCAAAACAATTAAACTGGTGCCCTCTGGGAAGGAGAACAGGTCTTTGATTTTTTGGGGGGGGGTGTATTGGGGATGAGTTTTTGTGTTTCTGTATTTACTCTGGACCTGTGGCTGAAGCTGCAGAATTGAAATTATGAGCCCTCTCTGTGTTTATCTGTAATTCAGAAAGACCTTTACCCTTTACCATTGCGAAATGTTTCCCAATCTCTGGGAAGTATAAAGCTATATTGTCTCTGAAGTTAAAGGAGCTCTGTTCTGACTGGCTTACAGAGCTAAATGCCTAAATAAGTTAATTATTCCTAATATTTCCCAAAATAAACTGAATTTCTAAAACTTCAAATATGCTAGACTTAAAAAAGAATCTTCTACTAGAAACTAACTCATAAATATTTTAAGAATCCAAGTTCATAAAATTAGGGTAAATCTTTGGCAAATAAGACTAGCTTAATAATTTTGGTTTAAAAATTGTCTTAAATAATTTTTAATGTTAAATATAATACAAGTACATATTTTGTTTTTCTTGGGTTGCTTTCCCTAAACATATACAGGTTTATTGACTGAAGAAGCTTACATTATTCCTACATAATCCATGTCAGCTTGAACATAATTTCCATGATCTTTAGGTAACTTAAACTTTGGAGTGCATTACATTAAATTAATGGATAATCATTAGAAGCCTAGATAATTTTTAAATAAGATAAAATAGGAAACATCAAGTACTAAGCGTAAATAAATTTTTTTTTACTGTGGTGAAACATAACATAAAATTTACTACTTTAACCAGTTTTAAGTGTACAATGAAATGGCATTAAGCAAATTCACAATGTAATGCAAACATCACCATTATCCATTTCCAGAACTTTTTCATCATCCCAAAGAGAAATTCCATACCCTTTAAACAGTAACTTCCCACTCTCCACTTTCATCTATCCTATTTTCTGCCTGTATGAATTTGACTATTCTGAGTACCTCATGTAAGTGAACTCATACAATATTTGTCCTTTTATTTCTGGCTTATTAAATTCAGCATAATGTTTTCAAGGTTCATTCATGTTGTAGCATGTATCAGAACTTCATTTCTTCTTTCGGCTTAATAATATTCAGTTATATCTGTATAACACATTTTGTTTATCCATGTATCTTTGGGCTGTTCCCACCTTCTGGCCATTGTGAATATAGCTGCTATAAACACTGGTGTACTAGGTGCTTGCTTTCAATTCTTTTGGGTATATAAGTAGAAGTAGAATTGCTGGATCACATGGCTAACTTTTAGAAGAACCACAAAAGTGTTTTTCACCGTGGTGGCACCATTTTATACTCCCTCCAGCAATGCCCAAGGGTTCCAATTTCTCCACATTCTTTGCCAACACTAATTTTCTGGGTTATTTGTGTTTTTTTTTTTTGGGGGGGGGGGGGGTTTTTTTTTTTTTTTGGGGGGGGGGAGGTTTTTTTTTTATTTTGATAAAACACCAGAATGGATATAAAGTGGTATCTCATTGTGGCTTTGATTTGCAGTTCTCTAATGACTGGTGATGTTAAGTATCTTTTTGTGTGCACATTGCTATTTGTATACCTTCCTTGGAGAAACGTCTATTCAAATCCTTCACCCATGTTTCAATTGGGTTCCCTTTTTTTTCTTTTCTCAGTTGCAGCAGTTCTTTTTATATTCTAGATATTAATCATTTCTCATACATGTGATTTGCAAATATTTTCTTTCATTCTGTCATTTGTCTTTTTCTCTCTTGACAGTATCCTTTGATGCACAAAAGTTTTTAATTTGATGGAGTCTTATCTATTTTTTCTTTTGTTGCACTGATTACTAATCATAATTTTAAGTTTATATACTTTTGCTTATTTTTATTTGCTATATAGATGCTAGAAATTTGTGTCATATTTATGAACATGTTCCTTTTTGCTACTATAACAAGTAGTCAAGGGATTGCATGTCACTGTAGAAAATTATATTATGCATGTTTATGAGCTTTGCTGTCTGCTAATATATGCGTATGTCAGATAGTTCTTAATTATCTACCCCAAGTTTTCTCTGTGAAATAGAAATGACTTTCATTAAAAGTTATACTTAATATGAGTTGCTGAGACTACAGCAGAAGCAGCAGTGATAGAGATATACAACTGAGCATGTGCTTTTATTTTTTTAAGGGGAAAAAAAAAATTGCCCTAAAGCAGCAGTCCTCGAACGTTTTGGTCTCTGGACCCCTTTACACATTTATAATTTATTTAGAACTCCTAGAGCTTTTGTACATGTGGGTTATAACTATCAATATTTACTGAATTTGAAATCAAAACAAAAATTTTACGAACTTACTAATTCATTTGAAAAAAGCAATGATTAACATGTTGCATGTTAAATAAACTATACCATTATATTATTATGAAGATAGTTTTCAACTTGTGGGTCATTTGAGAAAGAACTGTAATACTAAAGCAAAGTATCAGTTTGTTGCAGAATATTTGAAAGAACATAATGAAAGATAAAACTCGGAAAGTGAAGATTATTTCCTTTGATTTATAATGCCCGAGCCTGAAAATAAGTTATAAAATGTGTTAAAATACACATTCACTTAAAACAAGGTTCACTTAATTTTGATGGGCTTCTTTCCTTGGCCTACTGATTAGTGCTTTTACCCACTATCTATGTAATCTGCCTAGATAGCAGAGATCCTGTGTCTTACCAGAATAATTTTCTCTGCTATATGTTAACTTTATTATATGCTTGAGTATTTAAGGGGAAAAAGAACAAAAAGTTCCTCAGTTATGAAAGAGTTACTTCTTAACTGTGTTACCTTTTGTGCTTTTAAAAATGTTTTATTGTCATTTTAATAAAAAAAGGCAACCAAAAAATTATTTCTCAGGCATCCATGATCCTATCTTAAATCAAGTGTCCAAATTTCCTCTGACAACTCTAAATCAAATCAAATTATTAAAAAATTTCAGGGTATCTTTCACTGAAAACTATCTTTGAGATTTCCTGGCAGGCTCCTAGAAATCACAGAAATTTGTTCTTTCAGCATAGATAAGAGTGATGAAAGATATAATTAGTTTGTTTGATGAGTTACAACTATAAATTTCATAAGAAGTCGTCATATCAAAAGAGAAGCCCAGGGCTTCCCTGGTGGCGCAGTAGTTGAGAGTCCGCCTGCCGATGCAGGGGACACGGGTTCGTGCCCTGGTCCGGGAAGATCCCACATGCCGCGGAGCGGCTGGGCCCGTGAGCCATGGCTGCTGAGCCTGCGCGTCCGGAGCCTGTGCTCCGCAACGGGAGAGGCCACAACAGTGAGAGGCCCACATACAGAAAAAACAAAAAAAACCAAAAAAAAACAACAAAAAAAGAGAAGCCCAGTCTCCTCTAGGTTAAGTTTATATAAGCAAAATGTTATTAATATAACTATTTCATTAATTGTGTGCTTTGTGTAAAGTCCCTGGAGAATTGTCAATTACCCCCAGTCCCTAATGGTTTTACTCTAAGGGGAAATACTGCTTAAAAACTCGTGAAATAGTTATATTCCATCCCTCAATAGAGAATTTTACTCCCTGCCATTCCGCTATTACTGGATACAGTTAATAACTACAGCTATTAAGTTCCTGTCATCTACAGATGGATTTTGATGCTTACCTAAAAGTTATGCTGTAAGCTACAGACCAGAGCTTGTGCATTTAACAAGAAGGACAGTTTCACAAGCCTCACAGAAAGAACTGTACCAGATACTTCCAACTACTGACACTTCAAAATATATATTCTTGGGTACAGACTGCTGAAGTGATATTGCTTAGATAACTTTTAGACTGTAATAGTGGACTGGGTTAGTATTTCCAAAACTCTCATTAGTCTAGAAGCTGAAAGCTTCATGAAAGCAAACTGCTAAGATTTAGTAGAATGAGAATTAATTACATAGGACTGAGTAAACAGAAGAATTTTTTCCTGGCTATTTGTTTGGAATATTATTGATGTTTTAAATGTTCTATTTTTAGGGTATGTGAAGAAATTTCTTCTTTCTTCTCAATCTATATATAACCCACACAATTTCGTACATCCTGATTTCTTAAAACTAAAAGTTTTGATTCTCACCGAGTCCCTCAGAATTCAGAAACTCTTACTAGGTCTGCTAACTTTTTTTGACAATATAGTGATTTCCATAGATTTATTAAGAATATCTTCCTTTTTAACAGGATATAATTGGACAAACTGATGGTGGAACCAAGGACTTACCTGTGTCATGTTTGAGAATGGTGCCCATTTAATCAGATACGTCTACCACTTCTGAAGAACAAAGACTGGCTGTACTCACGAAGCTAATACCTATAAAGCCCTCCCAGGAAAAATGACCTGGTACCTGAAGTAGAGGGTCTCAGCCTTACATGTGGTTAAGGAAGGTCACTTATATATGGTAATGAACTTTTGGTGACCTGGAGAAGAGAGGAATTCACCCAGTAACAGGTACCTGCAGGTGAAATAGGGTGAAGAGATTGTCTGGGGCTTGGCTTCCTAAACTTGGAATGGCAAAAATAGAAACTTTTAAAAGTAAAATCTGAGATTCCCTATGAAAACTTCCAGAGAGAAGTTAATTTTGCAGCCTCAGTATTTGCAAAGCAAACTCAGAGAAGCTACCTGGTTAATTAATACCTTGCTGCAGCTAAATAAATAATCAATCCCAAACGAATGAGATCTGCCATTTTTTTGCAACAAAAATCATTATGAGATTATTATGATTGGGGGTGTAGAGAGCTGTCAAGAAAATGGGCAAGAAAGATTATTAAATGTCCTGATTTGTATACTCTTCTGGGTTATCTGCACTTTTTACTTTCACTATTTTACAACTCTGCAAGCTATAGAAAACTAATGCTAACGCAAATTATTGTCTACAGAAATGCAAATAAATTTTGTCTTGAGAAGGAACAATTGATTATTGTCCTGTGTATACTGACCAATTTTGTATCTATTTATAAATTCATCCCAGTCTTTGTGACTGTTGATATATGTATGTGTCCTTTTTTTTTCTTTGAACTGGTTTAACAGCTTACTGTTCTCTAATTAATTAATTAAATAGAATAACTGACACATTTATATTTCTATGAATGTTATGATTCAACCTTTAAACATATTATCCTTTAACGCATATCATACTGTGTTCTCCGAAGTATTTGTTTTCATGGATTTATCTAAATATATTTCTGACTCCAATTGTGCTTATAGCTTAAAGCTTTGCTGCTTGGACCAGCAAACTTCCAGAGTAAATATAGTCTACTGTTCACAGTTCTTACGTTGTGCAATACATTTTATCATTCAAGTATTCCAAACCAAGGTCCAAAAATCCTAATTCTCATTCTATAGAAGAATTTGTAACTAGTTAGTCATCTCCCATAACATCATTCTTTTTCTTTCTCTCTTGCACTGAGAGTTGCTATAGCAGAGAGGTGAAGAGTGATGATTCTGGAGCCAGACTGCCTGGACTTGAATACCAGTTTAGTCTCTAGCTGGTTATATGTCCTTAACCTCTTTGTGTGTCAATTTTCTCATAAGTAAAATGACAATGTATGTAAAGTGTTGGTATATGTAAAATGTTTAGAAGAATGACTGACAATATTATTTTAATATACTAAAATCATCATGGATAGGAAGAAACAATAAAACCATATATATACAACCATGTATATTCTTCAATTTTCTGACCAAAACTTTTTAAGTGCTTCTGGTCTTTTGTAATGGTATCATTTATCTCCAGGGAAATCTATGAGTGTCAGGTTGCTAACTTTTAGCATTTTCTCTCTTAAGTTCCAAATAAATGCCCTAGGAAGACAGACACTTCCCGACTGGCCATATCAATCTAACATATTTGTTTTCTCCATATCCTTTCCCAAAAGGAAATCAGCAACTCTTTCTTCCCAGGGCAAGCAGATTTTCTTGCATCCAGTGGAGCTTGGGGACCATCATTATTATGTGGGACTTCTCCAGAAGATTTAATTTCTGTCAGTAAGACAAGATTTCTTATTATGTATCTCCATGGCTATTTTTGTCTTAAATTCCTCCTTGCCTCTCATTATGCTTGGAGTTTTGCAAGCATAATACAAGCATTATGCAAAGTATAGTTGTAATTTCTTCAGGTTTGGATCCAGTCTCCTTGAAAAGACCTTTACACTTATTTAGTAATCACAGAGGGGCAAGATTTATTTTTCCTTTTTTCCTTCCGTGTGTCACATGCCCCCACTCTCTGTTCTCTTGAATCAGGTTTCTCACTCAAATATGAAACTTCAGGGATTCCTATTTGATATGTTTCAGTTATTATAAGGAAGTCTTTTCAGCTCTTTGATGAGACACTACATACTGAGAATTATTAGTCAAGATGCTTTTTGGTTGCAGACAACAGTTTACCCATCTCTATCTCTAATTAGCTTTTTCAAAGTAACGTATTGGCTCAGGTAACTGAAAAGTAGAGGCGGGTATAGTTCAACAGGGGCTGGAGTAAGTGGTTGAAAAATGTGACAGGACCGAGTACCTCTCTTTCTCTCCCATTTCTTAGGAATGCTTCTTTACAGTTGGCTCCATTACTGGCAGGCATTACTTTCATGGTTCCAAGATAGGAATTCTTTGAGTTGTATATTTCCTCATTCATATTCAATAGGAAATAGAGTCTATATGCCTAGTCATTCAAATAAAATCTAAGAGATGAGACCCACTTGCTCCTATTGACCTGAATTATGTGTTCCTTGAACTAAAAACTGTGGTTATGTGAAATAGATATGCTGATTATACTAAGCCACCTACCCTGGAGGATTAGTCAATCTCACCCTAACTATATGACTGGGAAATGCAGTGTAGTGTTAGAAAGAGGGATGGGAAATGGCTGCTGGAGAGGCAACTAACAAATATCCATTATGAGAAGCACTTCTCAAGCCTCTTTGTTTCCTGAAAAAGCAAGTTGATCAGTTTGGCAATAACCAGTATTCAGATCACTAGGAGCTAACTATTGAAGAGTTATTCAAATCATTTTCTGTGTAATAATATGAAACTCAGAATATGATAACTTAAAAGCTTGGTTATGAATACAAAACTTCCAAATATTTTAGTTTGAAAACCAGGATAATTATTGTAGTTGCTGTGGTTGCTTTATAATATGAGAATACAAAAGACAGTTTGGTATACTTTGGAATGTTTATAAGTTATAGCAAAGCTATAGCTGGAGAATTCAGTTGTCAACTGGAATTCATTAATAATTTTATTAATCAATATTTACATTTTCTACTTGGCCTTTGACTCAGCTAAGTTTGTTTCCAACCAGGCATGGCTTGTTGAATATAAGTGTTAAAGTCATCATTTGGTAGTTTAGCTCCTAAGGGTCGACTGATACTAGTTTTCCTCCCTGCATCCCCCTGAAATCCTGGGTGTTTTTTCTTCCTAAGGATTAAAAACAAAATTACACTTATTACTTATTTTTCTTTTTCCTTCTCATTTTATATTCATATCAGGGACTGAGGTTTCTTTTGCAGCCATGGTCTAAATTGTCACTGCTTATTCAGCTATACTTATCAGTTTAATCTTTCCTAGCCTGACACTTTTTACAAAGTATCATTCAGCCAATGACTGAAAGAAGTGATAAACACCCTTAAAAGTTTCTATATGTATATCAGAATTTGTACAAAGACTCAACTTTCTAAATGGTTGTAATGAGAACATAGTGAAAGAAAAGAAAAAAAGATGCAAAATCATAAGGAAAAAAAGCAAGATTAATACAAATTAAATATTATCTTGACCAATCTGTTTGGATATTAAAACTTAATGTGATCCTCTTAAGGGATTATCTTAATTAAGCTAGGCAATTTATTTTAAGGTATGTGATGAAATTACTAAAGAAAAAGATAACTTCTGAGCAATGAATTTCTTGAAAGTCATGTGATGAAAGTTCATTGCCACATACTACAAAATCTTAATGATGTTAGAGTACTTTAGGTACAGGAGAAACTCTATTAAATTCCTTGATGGAAGATACTCAGTGGCACTTACACTTTCCCAAAAAAGCACTAGTGAAGGTCTTTCAGAGTAAAACACATCTTCCGTCATATGCTATAGCCTACCTCCAAGGATAGGAGGTAGGCTGTATGCTTGCAAAATCATTAATGCAAAAGCCTCTTGTCTTACCGGTTCCTCTGCACTGCCTGTTGCATCATGGGAATAACTGATGAGACCAGGGATGGGCTGCTCACCGTGTGCCATGATAACAGCAGGACTGGTGTAGAATGGATGCTTCTAATGCACAACACATAACAACTATGAATATAGTGACAGGAAAACATGAAACTATACAAGCAAAATGACTGGAAAGGAAAAAGGGTGAAAACAAATGGAACAATGGAATGTCAAAAATTTTCAAATGAAGAATGACAAAATTAGCTTAGATTTCAAATGGTACAAGCTTTTTTTAAGATTGAAACTGATGGTACTTTTAACTCTTTTAATTAAGAGTAAAAGAAAGAGAACATACGATGACTTAATAATGTATTTCATCAATCATTTCCATAAAAACAGAACAAACCTCACGCACAACAAATACTTACTAGCCTTAAGCAAGGACTTAATGGATCACTGAATGGATCTGGAGACAGAATAATACCATCTTCAGTGAAAGAACCACCTACTTGTTGTCTGAATGGACACTTCCAAAGGATCTCTATGATCCTTTCCAATATATACATTGTCCAAAAAATCCTCTCATGCTATGCTCATACCCAAAGTATCTGGATGAGCCATAAACTTTAAAAATTACTTCATATAGCGATTAGATTTTCAATCTTTACACTCTCAATGAACAATCATTACTCCCAGAAGTGATATGCTACTGTCTGAAGATTTTAAAGTGTACAAGGTGGGTTATACTAGATATGGATAATAATATAAATCATGTTCTGTGACTTTAAGATGATAACTAAATTTACTGAAATACTTCATGGTACTATATTTACTCCCAGAATTGTTCAAAGAGAACTTGTAATACTTTGATGCTGTTTTAATGATATTTATTACTTTATTAAATTAAAAACATGAATATCTTACATCCATTTCTTCTCTTTATGACTGGAGTAATTTGTGTCCAATAGTTAAATAAGTGCTACTTAACTGCTGAAAAGTCTTGTCTTAAAAAAAAATATTTATTAATCTTCCTCAGCTAATTTCTTGAACCACCTTAGGTATCTTACCTTCAGTTTGGTGCTCCTCTAAGAATTTGTGAATATTTGATGTTCTGAATACATGAACATTGTATATTTACTATGATCACAAAAATGACATCTTCAAAGAGTTCTTAAATGTCACATTGTTTATCACTGGAGCTATTACTTCAGTAGATAACAGCAGAATTTTTAATGCCTCAGAATGCAGAATAAAACTTCAATGCTTTCAAGAACTCTACATAATGGAGGGAATATAGCTGTGGAGTGTCAGGAATATCCCCGTTCTTTTTAAAGGATGCCCTGAAGTGGTATTTAACTTATGGAAGAATGGGATGGAAAGAGAGATGAGATCAATACATTTACCTGTGGGTCCTTTAGATCTCTGGGTCTCTCTCAGCAGGCTTACCTTGGCCGCAATGGCTGCTGCAGTTATATGTGATGAAGAACTATCTTCTGTTGAAGCAACACCACTGTCTTTCTTCTCTTCTTCCTCTTCTTCACATTGAACCCCTTTGTCTTCTGTCTGTTTATGGGGGCTAGTTGTGGGAGGAGGGGAAAGAGGTGGTGGTGGGGAAGGTAAATCTTCAAGTTCATCATGCACTTCTTTTACTTTTACAATGGCATCACGTAAAAGGTCAATGGCATGAGGTAGGGCTGGCAGTATGAACTGAAAGCATTCCTGTATGCAAGAGGAAGAAAAAAAATGAAGATAAAGCATTTTTATAGGCATACAAAATGGCAGCAGTCAAATGTGTTTGTGATTTTGGATTTGTGATTTTCTCTCCATCTGTCTTAAGAAAGAATCATATTTAATGTATTGTCTTTGCAATGCAAAATATGAAGTAAGAATGGTATATATTACGGTATTCTCCATAAGCTGAAGAACTACACTATATAAGCACACAGTACTTTTTTTTTTTTTAAGTAAAATTTCTATAAAACTTTGGGGTTTAAAGATACATTATGAGAGAGCAGGTAAGAATTTTTACCTTTCTGGTTAGAGAAGGATACTAGAACTAACAAACCAATTGAGTACTGAACTATTTTATTCAGAGAAATAAGTTCTGACTACAATCATAAAGTACAGCTAGACATCGTTGTACAATATGTAAAAATAGGTATAAGTTTGTACAGCATAAAAGTCAATATAGTCTCTTGGTTTCTTTTTTTTAGTGGGCAGTGAAAGAAAGTACAGCATTTATTGCAGGGTGCCAAGCAAGGAGAACAGGCAGCTAATGCTCAAAATATATCCATTATTACCTATATTGTATCACCAAAAGAAAATAGGTGAGAATTTAAAAATCAGAACATAAGGCCAGATATGTTTGGGGAATATGTTTGAGCAGAGGTCTTTCTCTTTTACGTTTACAGTAACTTACCTTAAAATCTAATATGTAAAGAAATATCTTACAATTTATGGACTACCTGGAAGGTATCTAATCTTTTAACCTACTGGAAAAAATTGTATAGTGAAGAATTTAACTTTAATCAAAGAGAGGTCTGGTCTTTACTCTCAGTTTTTGGGAGGTGATCTCTAGTTCTTTGTTATGTCATGCCTGATAAGAGTGTCTCTGTTTGCCTGGGGGCTTTGGCCACTGCACAGTCTAACAATGTGGTTTACTATGAGGGCTTTGGGAAACACTGTATCAGTTTTGCCTCTGGAAAGAACTGGGAATGGCTGACTAAAGGTCAACCATGTGGACAATACGTGATCAAATCCTAATAAAAACTCTGAACACCAAAGGCAAAGGAGAATGTACATAGTTACCAATACTCTGTGTATACTGTCTTATATTGTGGCTAAGAGGAGGTGATGCTTCCATGATTCCATGGAAGAGGATGACCAGAAGTTCCCTGTTTGGTACCTCTCTTAGACTCTGCCATATGTGCTTCCTTCCTTGGCTGATTTCAACCTGTATTCTTTCCCTGTAATACAACATACCCATAAGTATAACAGCTTTCAGTGAGTTCTGTGAGTCCTTCTTGTGAATTATTAAAAGTGAGGGTGATTTTAGAAATCCCCTCAATTGCAACTGGTGTCAGAAATGAGGGCAGCCTTACGGAGTGCTCCAACTTTGTAGCTGGCTAACTTCTGCAGTTGGTCAAAACTCCTTACAGTTGGTGTTAAGAAGTGGGATTTGATAGAAAGACCCTGACTCACTGGAACTTGTGATCTGGGAAGAGGAAGGAAGAGAGGGTGGCGGATAACGAATCTTTAGAGCCTAGATGAACACAGGGTCACCCACAGTATGGAACTGCAGCTGTACTGTAATTAGTTACTGGAGATAAAATTAGCAATGAAGTTTTAAAATGAAAGATCTAACTCCTAAGGTTATGTCAAAGCACAAGAAATGCAAAATGATAAAAAACAAAGTAAACACACTATTTCTTGGTTAATGGTATCTGTACTAGCTAAAACAAAAGTAATGGAGAATGTTGGGGTGGATCCTGAGGCTGGGCCAAGTTTGGATTCTGAATGGTCTGACATATAGCTGCTAGCCTCAGAGCTGCTTCCCAAGGAAAAATTTATGTTGAAGCAATAAACAGTAAATAAAGTTGGACTGATTCATAAGAAAATGGGGAAAAAGAAACAAGAGATTCAAGGAACTTGTCCTAGCAGGGTGGAAATATTTAAATGGTTATTAAGAAATGTATGAAAAAAGTGAGCATTGATGGGGACAAAACAGAGGTCTTAAAGAAGCACTGCTGTGGGCTGAATAGACAGACTGGAGACCCTGCTGGTCTCCTAACATTAAGGGGTCCTAAGCAAATCTCTATTTACCCTGGTTTGGAGCAATTAAAAAAGCCAGGAAGCAAAGAAACCTTACCTTTCATCACCTTAAGTGATGGACCCATAATCTAATCAATATAAGGCCTGACAAAAGGGTATGGATCCCTTGACCCAACCCAGGCCTTAAACTCCAAGGCCATATGCACATAAATGGCTAAAATCATCAGGAGACAGAGAAGAGACTTTTCTGGAACTCCTTGACATGGGAGCTTCATGTACTGTGATTCTACAACCTGTTGAAATCCTAATGGGGGAGGGGGTACAGTTAGAATGGGAAGATATAGGAATGCAATAGTTGATGGGATTAAGGTGAATGTTTGGATAAGAATCAGAATGTTTGGAAAGTGAACTTTATGTGAAGTGGTGAATCTCCTTTACCTGAATGTATTATGGGCATGGATGCTGTGTCTGACTGGAGAATTCGTCCTCTACCTCATATTGTAAAGCAGCAGGCATGTAAATCCACTCGTCCACCAATATAATTGGACATGCTAAATGGGCCCACAGAGTTCATTAATTTGCTGTACAAAAGCCCTGTGTGGAGTGCAGACTGGGCTTATAGCAAAAACTTGTGAGTGCCACCCAACAACAACTGCTGGGATTTTGGACCAGAAAATTTCCATTTGAGAGACAATTACTACTTGCTATTTGACTTTAACTGAGACTGCCTTTATAACTAAAGGACACAAAATAATCCTAAAACCTGAAATATCCAAAAGGTCTTGGGTAATTTCAGAGAAAAGCTCTAATGGGGACGGCAATGCCCAGGAGAGTTCCATAATAAAATGGAAATGTTGCATATAGAATCATGCTACCAGGAGAATGCAAGGAGGTACTCACGAGCAGGCAGCCTCTTTTCACCTAGGGCTGACTTCGGAACCACCTGAGGAGCTGCTGGATCCTATGGCCACTTGGGCCACTTGGGCGGTGCCCTATAAACAGCTTTCTATTGATCAACAAAGAGCTGCTTGGTTTATGGATGGCAATTCCAAGGTGAAGGGACAGCATCCTGTTTGGAAGGCCGCCACTCTGATTGAAGAAGGTAAAAACAAATCAGCTCGATGGGCTGAACTACATGTTTGCACCTATGTTTGGGTTTTTACTGAGTCACGGGAAGTGTCCAAATGGCCTGGCCGTATGGTCAGGCAGATGGGCAATGGAAAACTGGTCTATTAAAGGAATACCTGTATGGGACATGGCCCTGGGGAAATCACTCTGGGAACTAAGGGGTATATTAAAGTAGATTATGTTAATGCCCACAAGAAGAACTCCCTTCCAGAACTGGAAGTTGATTGGTACTGGCGAGCAGATATCCTGGTGTACTTGCTTGAGATGGCCACCTGGGTCCATGAAATGAGTGGACACTGGAGGTCTGTAGCAATGCAGAGATGGGCTGAATCTAGCTATATTCCTCTTACACTCTGAGACACAAAATGCCAATAAGAACTGTTTTGTCTGCTAAAAAGAGAGACACAGAGGCAGAGGGATATGCAGCAAATTCCACAGGGGAAAAGTCCTACACATAGCTGTCATGTTGGACTGATGCTTTTAGTCCCTGGAGGCTACAAATGGGTCCTAACAGGTATAGACACTTACTCTGGTATGAGCTTTGCTTATCCCAGAGTAGATGCAAATGTTCAATGTACTATAAAAGGACCAGAACAGAAGATATTGTATCAACGACCATGGAGGCACATTTCTTCAGACCAAGGAACACTTTCATCCTCAGAGCAAAAATATGATAGAAAATTGAAACGGGCAATTGAAATATTTGTTGTCTAAAATGTGAGGAGATAAAGTCATGAAGCCTTCATTAGTGTGTGATCACACTCAACAATAGGGAGGCTAAGTGTGAGTTCCTTCTAGACAGATTCCTCTACTTTTCTGGGAAGAGGGGATGGCAAAGGATGCTTGTACAACTATACTTTTCTCTTTACGGTTAACCTTTTTCGTTTTTCCCCACGTCACCTCAACTTTCTTCTTTTCTACCTGATGCAATGGTCCTAGGACCAGGGCTGCAACTGTGGGTGCCAGAAGCAGGGATGATTCTTAAGCCCAAACTGTAACTATACTTTTAAATCTTTATGTCAGAATTCCTAAGGGCCTGATGGTGTAGACTATGTCTTACTCCATCTGGTCAAATTGGGCTTGACAGTAAATGCAGTTATATTGCCTGGTGTTTCAGACTGCCTACTAGCTCGGTACCTATGTAACCGTAACCTTATCTTATATGAATGAAATGGACTGAGTGGGAAGTACTTGCTAAACTAGTATTACTAATGGCAATCTGGGCCAGCCCAGTGGCCAAACCAACAGTCTCATTCAAAGATGTTCAAAGGAAATGTCTGAGTATAAATGGAGAGAAGGAGGAATGGCAGTTGAAGGTAAAGGAATGAGTAAATGCGTTATGCAACAAGGGAAATCCAGTATTACCTTGGTGTCTCAAAAGAAGCTTAGAACAAAGACGATATTGTTTCTTGGCTCAGCTGTAGCAGATGCCAGAAAGGGAAAAGCCATATGTTGCTGAGACTACTCCTGCTTTTGCAACCTGACAAGTCTGTAAACCTGAGGAACATTGCTCTGGGACATGTTTTGATCATATGATATCATGACGACTAGGATAACTGTTAATGTCTGTGTAGGACTCCAGTAATGTGCCAGTATCTTTTGACTCTTATTTTTCAGGTTATATTTACTAATTTACTATGATATGTTATAATACAGGCATTGTTAATAAGATTATAATGATGATATTGATAGTGATATATACTGGGAATTTGAATTAAAGCCTCCTCAATACGCAATACCAATGGGAAATGATTGGCCTGAGCAAGAGAGCTAATTTCTATAGTAAATAGCTGTGAGAATGTATCATAGGGCACAAATAATAGTAGATCAAGATGGAAAATTAATAATATTGAGTACAAAAATATGAAAATTTGTATAATGGCTTTAGAGGATGAATTACCTGTTTCTCTAAATTTATTCCTATCCCACTCTGGCTCCTCCAAATCTTAGGCATAGTCACACTGTTACTGATGTTGTGTCTATAATATACATGCTATACTAAATACAGATGGCCAGCCATACAAATATGATTGTTTTGTTGTAAGAAAGCCTTGGCCAGAGGCCAGGGGGTAGCTTGTGTAATACAGAATTAACCTTACCCAAAGAGAGTCTGGCCTTTGCCCTCAGTTACTGGGAAATGAAAGGAGTGTCTTTGTCTGGAAACTCTGGCCACCAGACAGTCTAACTGTGATTTATGATGGGGGCTTTGGGAAATGTGGTATCAATTTTGCCTTTGGAAAGTGTTGGAGACTACAGGTATATGGGCAGTATATGATGTGCCTCAATAAAAACTCCAGATGCTAAGGGCTTAGAGCTTCCCTGATAAGCAATAATCCCTGTGTTGTTACACACTGATGCCCAGAGAGCAATGTGTTCATGATTCCACAGGAAGAAGATATTAGAAGCTCTCCATTTGGTACCTCTCCTTTATTCTGTCTTATGTACTCCTTCCCTTGGTTGATTTTAATCTGTATCCTTTCCCTGTAATAAACCATAACCATGAGTATACCACCTTTCAATGAGTTCTCTGAATCCATCTTGTGAATTACTGAAACTGAGGGTGGTTTGGGGAAGGCATTGAACTGCAATTGGTGTCAGAAGTGAGGGTAGTCTTGTGGAGTGCTCCAACTTTTTGTTTGGCTCTCATAGTGGCCAAAATTTCTTACACTAAACCATATAAATCTCAAGATAGCTTACCTGAGATCCTTTCTTGCTACCTGGCAAGTTAATTATCAGAGTTTTCCCTCTGATTCCACATACAGGCCTGGAAGGAAAGAGAAACCTGATGAATACTAAATTAGAATGATAGTTGGTTTAAATACATTCAACAACAAAGATCAATCATTGTACTTTATATGTGAACAACTGTTTTAGGAATAAAGTTGTTATAGCTAAAGATTCACCAACTGTTATACAAATTGGGCACTCACTCTAGCTGAGGTTTTTATAATAATGGTTAGTGTAGGGGATTTGAAAAATGCACTGAACATGAAATCAGAATAAATTAGCCACTTTAAAGAAATACTGGCCAAATTATCTTCTTCCTCTAACTTCAACTTTTTCATATCTCTTACAGTTCTAATTCAATGAGATAGCATATTAAAAATGACTAGTATAGTAATATCTATGTTCAAAAGTCTAACACATAAGGCACTCATGAGTTGAGTGAGATGTTTAAACTCTTGCTTCTCAGGAAGTCTATAAGTTTTAAAGTAAGACAGGTCTCTCATAACTCAACAGCAGTGGGGAGAGTTTAGAGAGCTCAGCTGTTAACTGATTCATTGATAATGTGTCAATTTAAAGTAGAAAGGTCTTTCAGAGATCATTGTAAATTTTCAGGCCACTTTTAAACCAAGTGGTTAGATAAGAAACATAAATAGTGGAAAAGCATGGGAAACTGGAATAAAGAGTTGAAGGCCTATGGGCTTCCCTGGTGGCGCAGTGGTTGAGAATTTGCCTGCTAATGCAGGGGACACGGGTTCCAGCCCTGGTCTGGGAGGATCCCACATGCTGCGGAGCAACTGGGCCCGTGAGCCACAACTACTGAGCCTGTGCGTCTGGAGTCTGTGCTCCACAACACGAGAGGCCGTGATAGTGAGAGACCCACGCACCGCAATGAAGAGTGGCTCCCGCTTGCCACAATTAGAGAAAGCCCTCGCACAGAGACGAAGACCCAACACAGCAAAGATAAATAAATTAATTAACTCCTACCCCCAACATCTTAAAAAAAAAAAAAAAGAGTTGAAGGCCTAGATTTCATGAGAGTTCAAATCATGCTCTTCCAATAATTGGCTGTGTTACTTTGACCTGGTAATGATATCATTTCCATCATTTGAAAACAAAAGGACTAGATCAGATTAGTCTATTTCTAAAATTTCACAACTTAGATTGTAAGCCACATAAGAGTCTTTTCCTAAAACTTCTGATTGAGTTTCTTCTTTAATTACTTTAAGTCTTTGAAATAACCTAAAATTGTCTTTTATTTTATTGTTTTTTTCTTGTCCTATTCACAAAGTGTTCATAGCTATTTAAAACTTTCCATACGCTTTTCTTTTTAATTGAGATATAGTTGACAAATAACATTGTATTAGTTTTAGGTATACAACATAATTATTTGATATGTGTATAGTTTGTGAAATGATTATCACAATAAGTTAATATCCATCACCACACACAGTACAATTTTTTTCTTGTGATGAGAACTCTTACAATCTACTCTCTTAGAAACTTTCAACTATACAATATTATTAACTATAATCAACATGCTGTACATTACATCCCCAGGATTTATATGTGGAAATTTGTGCCTTTCAACGACCTTCACGCATTTTACCCACACACCAACCCCTGCCTCCGGCAACCACCAATCTGTTCTCTGTATCTATGAGTTGATTATTTTTAGATTGCATATGTAAGTGAGATCATATAGTATTTGTCTTTCTTTGACCTATTTTACTTAGCACAATGGACTCAAAGTCCATTCATGTTGTCACAAGTAGCAAGATTTTCTTATTTTTATGACTGAATAATGTTCTATAGCATATACATACCTCATTTCCTTTATCCATTTACCCATCAATGGATACTTAGTTGGTTTCCATGTCCTGGCTATTGTAAATAACGCTGCAGTAAAGATGGAGGTGCAGATATCTTTTTGAGATAGGGATTCTGTTTGCTTTGGATAAATACCCAAAGGTCGAATTGCTGGATCACATGACAGTTATTTTTAATGTATTTAGAAACCTCCATACTTTTTTCCAGAGTGGCTGCACTAATGTACACTGCCACCAACAGTGTATGAGGGTTCCCTTTTCTGCATCTCCTCTCCAACACTTGTTATTGTTTTCAATAACAGCCATTCTAATGGGTGTGAGGTGATATCTCATTGTGGTTTTGAGTTGCTTTTCCTGAATTAGTGATGTTGAACATCTTCTGATGTGCCTGTTGGCCATCTGTATGTCTTCTTTGGAAAAATGTCTATTCAGATCCTCTGCCCATTTTTTAATTTTAAAAAAATTGTTGTTTATAGTTTTGAATATTAACCACTTATGGGATACATGATTTGCATATATCTTCTGCCATTTGGTAAGGTTTCTTTTCATTTTGTTGATGGTTTCTTTTGCTGTGTAGAATTTTTTAGTTTGATGTAGTCCCATTTGTTTTTGTTTTTGTTTCCGTTTCCTTTGCCTGAGGATACATATCCAGAAAGAGACTGCTAAGACTGATGTGAAAAGTATACTGCCTACGTTTTCTTCTAGAAGTTTTATGGTTTCTGGTTTTACATTCAAGTCTTTAATCCATTTTGAGTTAATTTTTGTGTATGGTGCAAGATAGGGTCTAGTTTCATTCTTTTGCATGTGCTATCCAGTTTTCCCAACACAATTTATTGAAGAAACTGTCCTTTCTCCATTTTATGTTCTTTGCTCCTTTGTTGCAAATTAATTGTCCATATATGTATGGGTTTATTTCTGGGCTCTCAATTGTGTTCCATTGATTTATGTCTGTTTTTCTGCCAATACCATGCTGTTTTGATTATTACTGTTTTGTAGTATAATTTGAAATCAGGGAGTGTAATACCTCCACTTTGATCATTTTCCTCAAGATTGCTTTGGCTATCCAGGGCCTTCTGCAGTTCTATACAAATTGTAGGATTTTTTGTTCTATTTCTATAAAAAATGTCATTGGTATTTTGATGGGGACTTCACTGAATCCATAGGTTGCTTTAGGTAATGTGGATATTTTAACAATGTTAATTTTTGTAACATGAGCATGGACTATCTTTCCATTTCTTTGTGTCTTATTCAATTTCTTTCAACAATGTCTTATAGTTTTCACTTCTTTGGATTAATTTACTACTAGGTATTTTATTCTTTTTGTTTTGATTGTAAAAGGAAATGTTTCCTTAATTTCTCTTTATGCTAGTTCATTCTTAGTGTACAGAAATGCAACAGATTTTTGCATGCTGATTTTGTATCCTACAACTTTACTGCATTCATTATTTCTAATAGTCTTTCTGTAGAATCTTTAGGGTTTTCTATATATAAAATCATGTTATCCACAAATAGTGACAGTATTACTTCTTCCTTTCCAATCTGGATTTTCCTTACCTAATTGCTCTAGCTAGGACTTCAGTACTATGTTGAGTAAGAGTGGCAAGGTGGCAAGAGTAGGTATCCTTCTCTTGTTCCAAATGTTAGAGAAAAAATTTTCAGTTTTTCACCATTCAGTATGATGTTAGCTGTGGGTTTGTCACATATGGCTTTTATTATGTTGATGTATGCTCCTTCACTTTATTGAGTTTTTTCTTTTTTAATCATAAATGGGTGTTGACTCTTGTCATATGCTGTTTTTTTGGCAACTATTGATATAATCATGATTTTTGTCCTTCAGGTTTGTTAATGTATTATATCATGTTGATTGATTTGTGGATACTGAACCATCCTTACATCCCTGGAATAAAGCCCATTTGATCATGGTGTATGATCCTTTTAATGTATTGCTGTATTCAGTTTGCTAATGTTTTGTTGAGAATTTTTACATCTATGTCTGTCAGACATACTGGCCTGTAATTTTCTTTTTTGTGTGTTGTTCTTGTCTGGTTTTGGTATTAGGGTAATGTTGGCCTCATAAAAAGAGTTATGAAGTGTTCCCTTCTCTTCTAGTTTTTGGAAGTGTTTGAGAAGAATTGGTATTAAGTCTTTAAATGTTTGGTAGAATTCAGCAATTAAGTTGTCTGGTCCTGGATGTGTTCCTTAGGAGGTTTTTGATTACTGTTTCCATCTCCCTACTAGTGATCAATATATTCAGATTTTCTATTTCACATGATTCAGTTTTGGAAGAATGTGTGATTCTAAGAATTGATCCAGTTCTTCTAGGTTGTCCAATTCGTTGATGCATAGCTTTTCACAGTATTCTCTTATGATCCTTTGTATTTCTGTGATATTGGCTGTAATTTTTCCTTGTTTCTGATTTTATTTATCTACACCTTCTCTTTTTTCTTAGTGAGTCTAGCTAAAGGTTTGTCAATTTTGTTTATCTCTTTAAAGAAACAGTTTCATTGACTTTTTTCCATTGCCTTTTTTAGTCTCTATTTATTTCTGCTCTGATTTTTATTTTCTTCCTTATATTGATTTTCGACTTTGTTCTTTCCCCCCGCCCTAGCTCCTTTAGGTGTAATGTTAGACTGTTTATTTGAGATATTTCTTGATTCTTAAGGTAGGCCTTATTGCTATAAACATTCCTGTAAGTACTGCTTTTGCTACATCCTACAGATTTTGATATGTTGCATTTTCATTTTATTTGTGTTCAGGTATTTTTTGATTTCTCCTTTTGATTTCATTGAACCAATAGTTGTTCAGTAGCATGTTGTTTAGTCTCCATATATTTGTGATTTTTCCAGCTTTCTTCTTGTATTGATAGTTGATCATGCCATGGCGGTGGAAAAGATGCGTGATATGGTTTCAATATTTAAATTCATTGTGACTTCTTTTGTGTTCCAACATATGGTATATTCTTGAAAATATTCCATGTGCATTTAAGAAGAATGTGTAGTCTGCTGCATTTGGATGAAATGATCTGTATAAATATCTTAAGTCCACTGTTTCATTTAAGGACTATGTTTCCTTTTTGACTTTATGTTTGAATGATATATACATTTCTCTGTGAATTCTTCAATTTCTTTCATCAATGTTTTACAGTTTTCAGTGTACAAGTCTTTCAATTTCTTAAATTTATTCCTAGGTATTTTATTCTTTTTGATGCAATTGTAAATGGTATTGTTTTCTTAATTTCTCTTCCTGATAATTTGTTATTAGTGCATAGAAATGTAACTGATTTTTATATATTGATTTTGTACTCTGAACCTTTACTAAATTTATTAGTTTTAACTTTTTTTTTTTCTTGGTGAAGCCCGTATAGTATACTATATATAATATCATGTCATCTGCAAAGAAAGACATTTTACTTCTTCCTTTCTGATTTGGGTGACTTATTTCTTTTCCTTCTCTAATTGCTCTGGCTAGGACTTCCATTACTATCTTGGATAAAAGTGGCAAGAGTGGTTGTCCATGTCTTGCTCCTAATCTTAGAGGAAAAGTTTTCAGTTTTTACACCATTGAGTATGTTAGTTGTGGGCTTGTCACATATGGCTTTTATTACATTGAAGTATGTTCCCTCTATACCCACTTTGCTGAGAATTCTCATCACGAATGGATGTTCAATTTTCTCAAAATTTTTTCTGCATCTATGGACATGATCATATGATTTTTATCCATCATTTTGTTACTGTGGTCTATCATACTCACTGATTTGTGGATGTTGGGAATTTTTCCATATCTTCTAGGCTGTCCAGTTTGTTGGTGTATAATTGTACATAGCAGTCTCTTTGTACACAGTAGATTCTTTGTATTTTTGTGGTATCAGTTGTAACGTCTCCTCTTTCATTTCTAATTTTATTTATGAGTCCTCTTCTTTCTTGATGAGTCTAAGCTAAAGGCTTGTCTATCTTGTTTTTCTTTTCAAAGAACCAGGTCTTCATTTCATTGATCATTTCTATTGTCTTTTTAGTCTCTATGTCATTTAAGAAAAATAATACATTTATTTATTTTTGGCTGCATTGGGTCTTCGTTGCTGTGCGTGGGCTTTCTGTAGCTGCAGTAAGCAGGGGCTACTCTTCATTGCAGTGTGCAGGCTTCTCATTGCAGTGGCTTCTCTTGTTGCAGAGCACGGGCCCTAGGCACACAGACTCAGTAGTTGCAGTGAGTGAGCTCAGCAGTTGTGGCTCATGGGCTCTAGGGTACAGGCTCAGTAGTTGTGGCACACGGGCTTACTTGCTCCACGGGGTGTGGGATCCTCCTGGATCAGGGATCAAACCTGTGTCCCCTGCATTGGCAGGCAGATTCTTAACCACTGGTGCCACCAGAGAAGTCCCTATTTTTTTTTTTTACTCTGGTCTTTGTTATTTCCTTCCTTCAACTACAGGCTTAGTTGTTTTGTTTTTTAAAAATTCTTTGGAGTGTAACGTTAGGTTGTTTCTTTAAGCTCTTTCTTCTTTCTTAATGTAGGAATTGATTGCTCTGAACTTCCCTCTTAGAACTGCTTTTGCTGCATAAGTTTTGGTATGTTGTGTTTCCATTTTCATGTGCCTCAAGATACTTTTGGATTTCTCTTTTGATTTCTCCTTTGACCCACTGGTTGTTTAGTAGCATTTTGTTGAATCTCCATATATTTGTGGATTTTCCAATTTTCTTCTTGTAATTGATTTCTAGTTTCATACTATTATAGTCAGAAAAGATGATTGATATGATTTTAATCTTCTTAAATTTCAAGATTTGTATTGTGGCTTAACATGTGATCTATTCTGGAGAATGTTCTATGTGCATTTGAGAAGAATGAGTATTCTGTTGCTTTCCATTTGATCTAAAGTGTCATTTAAGTCCAGTGTTTCCTTACTGATTTTCTGTCTGGATGATCTATCCACTGATGAAAGCGGAGTATTGAAATCTCCAATTATTGTATTTACTGTCTATTTCTCACTTAAGGTATGTTAATACTTGCTTTATATACTTTATATTCATAGGTGCTCCTATGTTGGGTGCGTAAATATTTACAAACGTTATATCCTCTGGTTGGATTGATCCCTTTATTATTATACAGTGACCTTCTTTGTCTCTTATATAGTCTTTTGCTTAAGTTTATTTTGTCTCATACAATTATAGCTATCCCAGCTTTCTTTTGTTTTTTATTTGCATGGAATATCTTTTTCCATCCTTTTACTTTCAATGTGTATGTGAGAAGTTAGGCAGCATATAGTGGGGTGCTTTTTTTAAAAAAAATTCAGCTACTGTATATTTTGATTGGAAAATTTATTCATTTACATTTAAAGTAATTATTGATAAGTATGCACTTATTGCCATTTTGTTAACTATTTTCTTGCTGTTTCATAATTCCTTTGTTTCTTTCTCTTGCTCCCTTCCTTTGTGATTTTTTTGGTAGTAGTATGCTTAGATTCCTTTTTGTTTATCTTTGTGTATCTACTATAGGTTTTTGCTATGTGGTTACCATTAAGCTTATGCAAAACATCTTTTATTTATAAATCTATTTTAAGCTGATAACAACTTTTATTTATGTCTATTTTAAGCTTATAACAACTTAAGTTCAAACACATTCTAAAGCTCTACAGTTTTACTCTTACTATGTTTAATGCTTTTGATGTTGCAATCTGCATCTTTTTGAGTATTCACTAAACAAATTATTGTAGTTATAGTTACTTTTACTACTTTAACCCTTCACACTAGATAAGTGGTCAATCCACTGCCATTACAAGAGTAGATTATTCTAAATTGAACTATGTATTTACCTTTACCAGTGAGGTTTACATTTTCATATGCTTTCCTGTTAGCACTCTTTCATTTCAGCTTAAAGAAGTCCCTTTAACTTTTCTTGTAAGGCCAATCTAGTGGTGCTGAACTCTTTTAGCTTTTGCGTGACTGGAATTCTTCACCTTTCCTTTAATACTGAAGGACAACTTTCTTGGGTAAAGTATTCTTGATAGACAATTTTTTCACTTCACCACTTTAAATACATCATGTCACTCCCTTCTAGCCTGAAAAGTTTCTGCTAAAGAATCTACTAAAGGTATTATGGAAGTTTCCTTATATATAAGACATTGTTTTTCTTTCTTGCTTTTAAGATTCTCTCCTTGTCTTTACAATTTTTGACAATGTAATTGCAATATGTCTTTGTGTGGGTGGGTCTCTTTGGATTCATGTTTACTGAAACTCTCTGGGCTTCCTGGATCTGGATGTCTGTTTCCCAGGTTAGGGACATTTTCAGCCATTAATTATTCCTTTAAATAGGTTTCTGTCCCTTCCTCTTTTCTCTCTGGAATTCACAGAAATGTTAATATTATTCTGCTTGATGTTGTCCTGTAAGTCCTGTAAGCTATCTTCACTCTTTTTCTTTCTGTTCCTCTTTCTGGATGAGTTCCATTGCCCTGTCTTCAAGTTCCTCAATCCCTGCTTCTGCATTATCTAGTGCTGTTGAACCCTTGTACTGAAATTTTCAGTTCAGTTATTGTATTCTTCAGGTTTGTGACTTCTGTTTGGCACTTTCTTATATTCTCTCTTTGTTGAAATTCTTACTTTGTACATGCATTGTTCTCCTGACCTTGGTGAGCACGTTTATGACCATTATTTTGAACTTTTTTTGAGGTAAACCATTTATATCTGTTTCATTAAGGTCTTTTTTTGAGGTTTTGTCTTTTAGGTACAGATTGATACATGCCTCTGGGATCTTTGTAATTTTATGAAGCAAGTTCATTCTAACTGTGCTTATGTCATTTCTTTTTCTAAGTATAGTGGTCATAAATTTATCCTTTCTTAGAATGATGTTGGGTCTATCTACATTTTTAATTTATCAAGTATTACAAAACATGGAATATATTTTCCAAGAATATAACTATTTTCCAAGGATGTTTCCAAGAATGTTCCAGGTTTTATTAACTCCCTCTACCACAAGGTTAGTGACAAATTAAAATTCAGTCAATACTTTTAATTCCAACTTTTTGGTCATCAAGCCCAGTCCTGTTATGTCTCCAATAATACTTCATCTGCTCTAGGTTGATACCCAAATAGCAGTGTTAATAAAGCTATGGGTATAAACTTCTACCAGTACTGTATGTACATAATAATCATAATACCTAGACCACTATTTCTGTATGTGTTATGTGTGTATGTGTGATATAATTAAAAGCCTTAGTATATAGCCATGAGAAATTATATCTTTTTTCCCCCTCAATCTCTGTGGCCTTTTATTTTGCCAAAAATATGAGATAAGACTTAACAAAAATTCTTTGTTAGTTCCCTGTTCTCTTTGAATATTTAAAAATTAATTTTGAGGACTTCCCAGGTGGCGCAGTGGTTGAGAGTCCGCCTGCCGACGCAGGGGACAGAGGTTCGTGCACACTGGTCCAGGAAGATCCCACATGCCGCAGAGCGGCTGGGCCCGTGAGCCATGGCTGCTGAGCCTGCGCGTCCGAAGCCTGTGGCCTGCGCTCCGCAACGGGAGAGGCCACAACAGTGAGAGGCCCACATACCACAAAAAAAAAAATTAATTTTGAGATGTGTTTTTTCACTTCTAGAACGTCCAGAGTTATTGTAAGAAGAAAGTACTTTTCATTTATATAAACCTTTTTGGTTAATGAAGTATTTTTACAAACACCGTTTTACTTAACAGTTTTCAAAAACATAAGCACCATATTCTTAGCATATTCCAAAACTTATTAAATGACCTGTAGTGAGTATTATGGGATAAATGCAACCCAATTCCTTAAGGAGTTTACAAATATTAATACAGATTCACAAAAGCATATAAACAACTACAAGATAGTAGGTGATGACACAAGTTATCCTAAAATACAATGAGCTCAAAATAAAAGAAATAAATTTCTATGGGAGGGTATGAAGTATGTCTTTATGCAAGAGATAGCTCTTGAGTGATTTTATAAAGGAAAATATTTCAACAGGTAGGAAAGTGGGGGAAGGGCAAGAAAAAGAGGATAGTTTTAAGTGGAGGGGAAAAACAAGATAAAAGCACAGAGCCAAAAAAAATAGCACCAAGTACTTTCTGGGTATATTAAGTCCTTCATCTAGTGAGAGCACATTGTACTCAGAGGAGTAATGTGAGATAAGAAGTACCAGTGGAAAGATGTTGCAGTCTGAAAGATTAATAGTTTGCAATGTGTGGTCTCTGTGCCAGCAATATATGCATCATTTGGTAAATTGTTAGAAATGTAAAACGTTCCACACTGCCCTGCTCCTTTCCTCACTGTGACTGACCTACTGAATCAAAAACTATGGGGTGAGATCTACCACTTAGTATCTTACTAAGCTCTCTAGTTGATTTTGTTCCATGGCAAAACTTGAGAACTACTGTGATAAACTATGCTTGAATTTTGGTACTACTATTTATTATCAGTGTAAACTTGCGTTAGTTACTGAGTCTCTTTAATGTAGTTTTCAAAATCTGAGTTGTTGTAGGAATTAATATAATCCTTGACATATAACGTATAGTACAGTGGATACATAATATACAGTATGGTACTTAATGGATACTTAATAAGTATCTGGCCCTTTTTCTCTTAGAAAGTATATTGTGATTAGACACTGAAAGTCATAAATTCACGATAAAGAGCTAGAATGTATTCCTAAGGTATCAGGGACCACTGATGGATTCTGTTCAATATAATCAAGCACTACTTGAGGAATAACAGTCTAAAATAAATGGAAAGGGCATAATACAAGATACAAAGAAAAGAAAGTCTGATAATAGAAACACTAAATACAAGTTGAATGATTTCTGGTATATGTTCTGTGATGTATCTGTTTCAGTACCTCATACAATACTTTGTTTTTTCTAGAGAAATCCTGCTTCCTTTTCTACTGTTTTTTCACTTTTCTTTTTTTGCAGGGAGAAAGGGGGCAACACCTGATTTTTTTCTCTTTTGCTATTAATGATATGGCAATGAGATTGAGAAGACTTGTGAAAAACTTAACATCTAACTAGTGCTTGTTATATGTCATGTGTTTTACTGGCATTTTTACATTACACACAAAACACCCCCTCGAGGTATGTATACAATAGTATATTACCTTCTAGTTTTTTATATGTAAATATAAATTACTGCCAACTTTGACAGATATTACTTGCCTTTTAGCTCTCATTTTTAGATATTTCTAGATCTGATACGGAAGATAAATTATTTTTGTAAGCACTATAGGTAGAATAGCAACATTTTATTCAATGAAAGTTTGAGATATATTTGCCTGAATTTATACTTACAAAATAAATCTCAGAAATTAAAAAGGAAATTAGAAATAGAATAATAGGACTTTTGTTTATTTCCTTTGAAAGAATGTTCTAGTTTTTGTCTTCTTTAAAGATATCAAATGAGGGCTTCCTGGTGGCGCAGTGGTTGAGAGTCCGCCTGCCGATGCAGGGGACGTGGGTTCGTGCCCCGGTCCGGGAGGATCCCACATGCTGCGGAGCGGCTAGGCCCGTGAGCCATGGCCGCTGGGCCTGCGCATCCGGAGTCTGTGCTCCGCAGCGGGAGAGGCCACAGCGGTGAGAAGAAGATGCATAAACAGCCAGAAATATTCAATATTAAATGGTAATGTAACAGTCGTTTTTTAAAAAATAAAGAATATATTTAAAAATCAGGTGAACTTGGTTAGTGCATAAACTTAAATGATAGACTGAACTGTCATTAATTTCAATATAACTCATCTAATGGAGAGCTATCGGGGAAAAAAACAAAAAAACAAGTACTAAAGACCATGAACCTATTTGCTAATTAATTGTGGGATAATTTAACATAAATTTCTTATTTAAAAACACCTTCTAAAATATATAAAGTATGGTTATCAGAGTGAATTAATTAATTCATTCAGTAAATATTTACTGAGTACTTAACCTGGGCAATAAGCAAACAGTGTTGCCCTAGGGGAGTTTACAGATTTATAGGAAAATATCAGTAAGTATTAAGACAGTTAACTAAGTTATAGGCATATTAATAGCTATAGGAACAACAGGAAGGGCACTTTAGTCTTAGTCGGGGGAGGGCAAGGGATGGTTAGGGAAGGCTTCTAGAAGGAAGGAAAACCTAAGCTGCTACCTGAAGAACAGGTGTTATCAGTTAGAGTGGGAAGAACATTCTAGGCAGGGGAAATGGCATGAACAAACGACTCGGAAGCTAGAGACAGAACCTGATGTGTGTAGTAACAATAATGAGGGTAGGTGGGTGGAATGGAGTGAATGTTTGTATCCTCCCCAAATTCATATATTGAAATCCTAACCCTCAATATGATGGTATTAGGAGTTGGGGGCTTGGGGAGGCAATTAGGTCATGAGGGTAGAGCCCTCATGAATGTGATTTAGTGCCCTTAGAGACTCCAAAGAGCGCTATAGAGCACCACACCTGTCACTATGTGAGTTCTTTTCTGTATCCTCAGTAGTGTACAACCTGGAAGAGGGTTCTCATCAGAATCTGACCGTGCTGGACCCCCTATTCTCAGACTTCTAGCCTCCAGGACTGTGAGAAATAAATTTCTGGTGTTTATAAGCCACCCAGTCTCTGGTTCTTTGTTATAGCAGCCCAAATTAAGACAGTGGGAGATGCTGCTAAATAGACAGCAGAGACAACTTACATAGGTTCTGGAAAATAATCTTAAAGAATTCAGTCTTTATCCATAGAAAAATGAGATACCACTGAAGTTTTAAGCAGAGAAATAACATACTAATATTTGTGTTTTCAAAAGATGTCTCTGGGCTGCAATGTGGAAAACTGATTGAAGAGGTGCAAAGAAAACAGAATGTTGGAATATGAGAGGTGAGTTAGGATGGTTGCAATGGTGATGAAAATAGACAGGTTATAGTTTTTAAATGACTTACAGAGACTTACAGAGTCTTAATTTTTTGTGACTTACAGAGACTATAATGAGACAGTAACCTTTCAATCCTAAAATATATATATATTTGTAAATTACATAGAGAATAATTCTTTAAAATGGGACATACTTGGATGAAAACTAAGTCCTAGTCTAGATTAATACCAGAAACTTGATATTCTGTGTTAACTTGATGACAATAGGCATGGATATAAAATAATATGAAAAATACCATTTTGTTTCCCTTAAAAAGAAATTTTTATTAAGTATTAAATACATACAGTTTGTAACGTATGTATAAAATGTAGACAATAATGAAAAAAACCTACCTATGTACCTACAGTCTAGGTTAAGAAACAGACTATTATATCTTCAAAGACTCTGGGTGCTTTATCCTGATCTCAAGTTCTATTTTTCCTCAGATAACTATTTTCCTGAATTTAAAAATCATTCCCTTACTTATTTCTGTAACACCTTTATTGAGATGTGATTCACATACTATACAACTCACCATTAAAGTGAAAAACATTATTTTTAGTGTATTTCAGAGTTGTGCAACCATCACCACAATCAATTTTAGAATATTATATTAACTCCCACCCCACTCCCGCAAAAAAAATCCCATACCTAACAGCAGTCCACATTTTCTCCTAACCCTCAGACCTGAGCAACCACTAATCTACTTTCTGTCCTATAGATCTGTATATTCTGGACATTTCACATAAATGGAATCATATAACATGTGGCCTTTTGAGATTAGCTTCTTTTGTTTTCAAGTTTCATCCATGTTGGAATATATGTCAGTCACAGTTAACTTAAAAAAATACTTTTGCACATAGGTTTATAGAAATATATTGTTCAGTTTAGCATGTTTTTGATATTTATACAAATGGAATCATGTGGCATATATTCTTATATAACTTGGTTTTTCTCACTCAATGATGTATTTGTGAGATTCCTCCATGTTGACATTCATTTTCACTGCTGTACAATATTCTCTTGGATAAATAAAATGTGGTATATTTATGCATTCTTCTGCTAATGGACATTTTTTGCTTCCATTTGTTGCTATTACAAAAAATCCAGCTATTAACTTTCCTTTACATTTCTCTTGGTATATATGTGTAAGTCTTTCCCTAAGGCAGTGTTCTTCAACTTGCAGGTCAAAACCAATTAGTAGAGCAGTACACCAACTTAAATATTTGTCTTAAGTAGCATACACACACACATACAAATACAGAAAACAGAAAATATCAGAATGCCTTCCTTGTAGTTAGGATAACTATTGTTTCCAAAAACTTGTACCTTCTAAACACATATGTGTCCATGTATATGCATATATACATACCCACATACACAGAGCCATACACATACATATGTGTGAGGGTACTGGATTACAATGTGAAGTATATTTTTTAGTATGGCTCATGGTCAAAAAAGTGAAAGCTACTGTTCTAGGGAATATCACCAGATGTGGAGTTTATAAGTCATAATAATAAGCAGATGTACAGCATTACTACATAAAAACAAATCATATTCCATAGTGTACCAATTTATACTCCTATCAGCAGCAGTATTGCTGTCTATCCTGACAAAACTTGATACTGACATAGTTTTTTCTTTTTGTCTTTTTAGTTTAGCATTTGTTTTATTTTTAAAGATTTACTTTTTTAAAAAAATGAGGTAAAATGGTATATAACATTATATAAATTTCAGGTGTGCAACATAATTCAATATTTGTGTAAACTTCAAAATGATTACCACCATAAATCTAGTTATCACCCATCAACATATAATTGACACCCTTCACCCATTTTGCCCACCCTCAAGTCCCCTTCCCCTCCGGTAACCACCAATCTGTTGTCTTTATCTATGAGTTTTGTTTTGTTTTATTTATTTGCCCGCCCCCATTCATGGGAAATGGAGCCCTCCCTTCTTTTTTTAATTGAAGTATAGTTGATTTACAATGTTGTTAATTTCTCCTGTACAGCAAAGGGATTCAGTTATACACACACACACACACACACGCATTCTTTTTCATATTCTTTTCCACTGTGGTTTATCACAACATATTGAATATAGTTCCCTGTGCTATACAGTAGGACCTTGTTGTTTATCTGTTCTCTATATTATAGTTTGCATCTGCTAATCCCCAACTCCCAACTGATCCCTCCCCCAACCCCCTCCCTCTTGGCAACCACAAGTCTGTTCTCTATGTCCATGAGTCTGTTTCTGTTTTGTAGATAAGTTCATTTGTGTCATATTTTAGATTCCACATATAAGTAATATCATACAGTATTTGTCTTTCTCCATCTGACTTATTTCACTTAGCATAATACCCTCAAGGTCCATCCATGTTGTCCCAAATGGCATGATTTCCTTCTTTTTTATGGCTGTGTTGTATTCATACATACATACACAAATAAAACACTTTCCTTATCCATTCATTCATTGATGAACATTTAGGTTGTTTCCATATCTTGGCTATTATAAATAACTGCTTCAGTGAACATAAGGATGCATGTATCTTTTCATACTGTAATTTCATATTCTTCAGATAAACACCCATAAGTGGATTTTTTTAAACATCGGGATGAACAGATGATAGATAAGTGATAAAGCAACTACAGTAAAGGTTAACCGTAGAATTTAGTTAGAATACATAAAGGTATTCATTGTAAAATTCTTTCAATTTGGTATATGTTTGTTATTTTTCATAATAAAAGCTTGGAGTAAAATTATTTTAACTTAAATTTTCTAAGAGTTTTTTCAAAGCAATGTCATACTGGAAGATTCTTTCATTCTAACCACCATTCATTGATCTCATCCTGTAAACAGCTCTGAAAATACCACCTGCCCTAAGAGGTGTCCACAGAGTTAAGAAAAAGAATTTCATATTTCACCTTGACCAGTTTGGACAAGGATATCCTACTGATTTTCTCTAAATTCCCTGTCTACTATATTTATTCTTATTTCCCACCCTTAGAAAGGTACTGGGACTCTATAGATCATTGTTTATTTATGTTTTAGCTCATTATTTTTCTCCTGTAATTTATGTACCTCCGTCTGTTTGTGCAGGGTGCCTAAGAATTGTAAACTTCTGGTGGGCAGGTATGGACTTTTTCATATACCATCTAATACAATGTCATGATCATTTATTTATGCACTTAATTCAATTTTTATGAAACAAGGTAAGTTCAGAAAATTGTGCCGTTATAATCTCCACATTATGAAATAAACAAGAAATAAGCCTTACAAATGACTCCATTTTGAAAAAAACATTTTCGGTTTATAGGATAAAAACTGGTGTATCTATCTTCTTTTTTTTTTTTGCGGTACACGGGGCCTCTCACTGCTGTGGCCTCTCCCGTTGCGGAGCACAGGCTCTGGACACGCAGGCTCAGCGGCCATGGCTCACGGGCCCAGCCGCTGCGTGGCATGTAGGATCTTCCCGGACTGGGGCACGAACCTGTGTCCCCTGCATCGGCAGGAGGACTCTCAATCACTGCGCCACCAGGGAAGCCTTATCTTCATTTTTTATCTAAGAAACTTGATAAACTCTTTCACTGGTTCTAAAAGACTAGTGATTTCTTCTAAGTTTCGACACAGATAATCATGAAGCTATGTTTTGGCCTTTTCAATGCTTATACAAGTTCTTTTACTTTGCACAATACTGAATAAAAGTAGTTATAGTAGGACTCTGCCTTATTCCTAACTTTAAAGAGAAAACTATTAGTCTAACATCTAATTATTAACTATATTTGCTTGATTAGATTAAGGGAGTTCTCTGTTCGAATCCCAGATTGCTAAGAGCTGTTATTCATAAGTGGGTGTTGAATTTAATAAATGCTTTTTTATGAACCCATTGAGAAGACCACATGGCTTTTCTTCTTTACTCTGTTAATAGATGACTCATGTTAATCAGTTTTCTAATGCTGAACTATCTTTGTATTCTTGAACTAAATCTATCTTGGTCTTGATGTATCATTTTTTATACATTGCTGGATTTGTTGTGTTAATATTTTATTTTTGAAGTTTTTTATCTACGTTCACCATGACATTAGCCTATAGTTTTCCTTTTTCTACTATCCTTTTCTGGATTTGATAACAGGATTATCCTAGTTTCATAACATGAATTAGGAAACATTTACATTTCTACTATTCTCGGGAACAGTTTATGTAAGATTGGATCTGTTCCTTGAAAGTTGTATAGAATATGCCTATAAAATGAACTAAACTTATTTAAAAAAATAAAATTCATTTTTTAGAAGAGTTTTAGATTTACAGAAAAATTAAAATAGTATAGAGAGTCCATATATACCCTGCACCCAGCTTCCCCTATACGTTATTCATATTTCCTAATGTCCTTTTTCTGTTCGAGGTTCCCATCCAGATTATAATATTACATTTAGTTTTCATGTCTCCTCTTGGCTGTGACAATTTCTCAGGCTTTCTTTGGCTATAATGCTTTTGACAGTTTTAGAAGGCAGCTGTGCTCACCACTATACCACTAACGCTCTCTTGACAGTTTTTGAGTACTGGTCAGGTATTTTGTAGAGTGCCCCATTACTGAGTTTGCCTGATATTCTTCTCATAATGGAATTTAGGGTGGAAGACCATAGAAGTAAGGTGTTATTTTCATCACATCACAGCAAAGGTCCATGCAATCAACATGATTTATGCATGTTATTAATCTTGATTGCCTAGCTGAGGTAGTTGGGAGATTTCTCCACAGTAAAGTTACTCTTCTCCTCTCCTTTCCATACTGTACACTTTGGAAGGAAGTTATTGTGTGCAGCCCATGCCAAGGAGTGGGGAGTTACGTGTCCCCTCCTCGAGGGTGGAATGTCTACATAAATTATTTGGAAATCTTCTGTAAGAGATATCTGTCTCTTTTCCCTCACTATTAATTTATTCAATTATTTATTGATATCAGTAAAGACTCTTGAATATTTATTTTATACTTTAGGTTATAATCAAATACTACTTTGTTTTGTTCCTCAAACTGTTCTATCTTTGGCCATTAGAAGCTTTGTCAGTTGGCTCCTATGTTCCTGTGACATTCATCCATAATATGGTTTTTAATTTTTTTTTTTTTTTTTGAGCACTTCCTTACTTTCAAGCACTAAAAGAAGATACTCCAGGGTCATTTTGTATATTTCTTGCTCCAGTCCTAGAATCAGCCATTTCTCTGAGGCAAAATTCCGTTTATTGGAAAATCGTATTCAAAACCAAGAACTGAGCCATTAGATATGGTTGTTGTTACTGGGGTGTTGTTTCTTTTAGGTCCTCTCTGTTGACAGAGCAAAGGAATATATATGGGCATGCTAACCTGCATATATATACATATCTACAAATATTTCTATATATCTCATTTGTATCTATATTAAACCTAACATGAATCCATACTGATTTCTCCAACTCTGATCCATTACATCACATGGATCATTCTAGCCTCCTCCTCTTGCTTGTAACTATGTGATTTCCTACTGTATCAATGAGAAATATGGTTCCCACCACTCATCACCCATTTACATTGTTCATTCCCAGTAAGGGCTCTGACTTACTATGATTTCTGACTTATGATTTTTTGACTTCATGATGGTGTGATAGTGATATACATCCACTAGAAACCATACTTCAAATTTTGAATTTTGATCTTTTCCGGGGCTAGCAATATATGCGGTATGATATTCTCTCCTAATGCTGGGCAGCAGCAGTGAGGTGCAGCTCCCAGTCAGCCATGCAATCATGAGAGTAAAAAAATGATACACTTACAACAATTCTTTACCCATATAACCATTCTGTTTTTCACTTTCAGTATAGTAGTCAATAAATTACTTGAGATAGTCAACACTTTATTATAAAACAAGCTTTGTGTTAGATAATTTTTCCCAACTGTAGGCTAATATAAGTGTTCTGAGCACATTTAAGATAGGCTAGGCTAAGCTATGATATTTAGTAGGTTAGAGGTATTAAATGCATTTTTGACTTATAATAGAATGGGTTTTTTTGGATGCAACCCCATGTCAAACTGAGGAAGATCTGTACAAATACAGTAAAATATCAGAATTGTTAATGCACACCAACATGGACTACAACATTATCAACAAAAATGCTTATGTATAGTTCCTTTCACCTTCAGTCTTATAAACACCACTCATATCCAAAGTTATTTAGGTCAGTGTCTTTTCCCTCCATCCCCTTTAGTGACACTTTTTCCTGTATTTGTAAGACATTCAGATTCTCTTGTCAGAGTCTGAATTATTTTATGTCTAGATAATGTTTTATAAAAATTTTGCATATAGTAAGCATTCTTTGTGATATAAAGTTCTGTGAGTTTTGACAGATGCATAATGTCATGTTTCCATATTTTACCACTACAGTATCATATAGCATAGTGTTTCAGCCCTAAAAACCTGCTGTGACTCATCCATGCATCTATCCTCCTCTCCCCACAGACCCCTGGCAGTCACTGTCACTGATCATTTTACTGTCTCTATAATTTTACTTTTTTCAAAATGTCATAAAATTGGAATCATACAGCATTCATCCTTTTCTGACTGGCTTCTTTTACTTAGCAATATGCGCTTAAGGATCCTCCATGGTTTTTGTGTGTGTGTGTGTGTGTGTGTGTGTGTGTGTGTGTGGCTTGATAGCTCATTTCTTTTTAAACAATGAATAATATTCCATTGTATGGATGCACCACAGTTTGCTTATCTATTTATCTATTAAAGTATATCTTGGTTGATTCCAGCTTTTGGCAATTGTGAATAAAGTTCTTATAAACATTCACATGCAGATTTTTTCATGAATATAAATTTTCAAATCAATTGGGTTAATATCTAGGAGCTCCTTTATTTTTGATGTAAATTCTTTTTCAGTTATTATGATAGAATAACTAGACAGAAGATCAACAAGGATACAGAAGAACTAAAAACACCATCAATCAACAGTATCTAACTGACATTATAGAACATTTCACCTGACAAAATAATCTACAGTCTTCTCCAAAGCCCATGGAACATTCACAAAGAGAGATCATATCCTGGACCATAAAAACAAAGCTCAGCAAGTTTAAAAGAAATGAAATCATACAGAGTGTGTTTTCTAACCACAATAGGATAAAATTAGAAATCAATAATAGAAAGTTAACAGAAAAATTGCCATACACTTCAAACTTAAACCAAGTTTATAAACTTTTGAATAACCAATGGATGAAAGCAGTCTCAAAAGAAATGAAAAAAATATATTGAAGTGGGTGAAAATGAAAGGACAACATATCAAAATCTGTGAGATTCACCTAAAAGAGTGTTTCTAAAAATACATTTAAAAAGAGGTAAAGTCTCAAATCAATAATATAAGCTCCCACCTTAAGAACCTTATAGAGCAAAATATGCTCCCCCCTCCAACCTCATGACCAAGTTAATAAAGGGCAGTTACAGCAATTCCTTTTACCCAGTTCATTATGCCTAGCTATTAAGAAAAAAATTACAAGGTATACTAAAAGGCAAAAAACACAATTTGAAGATGAGCAAACATCAGAACCAGACATGGCAGGGGTGCTTAAACTATAACACCAGGAACTTAACACAACTATCTGAGGGCCCAATGGTTAAAGTAGACAGCATGCAAGACCAAATGGGCAATGTAAGCAGAGAGACGGAAATCCTGAGAAGAACCAAAAAGAAATGGTAGACATAAAAAACAATGTAAAGGAAATAAAGAATGCCTTTGATGGGCTCCTTAGTAGACTGGACACAGCTGAGGAAAGACACTCTGAGCTAGAGGATATATCAATAGAAACTCTGAAAACTGAAAAACAAAGAGAAAAACAACAGAAAAAAACAAAACAGAATATGCAATGACTGTGGAACAACTATCGATACAAAAGGTGTAATATATGCATAATGGGAATACTAGCAGGAGAAGAAAGAAAGGAACAGAAGAAATATTTGTAGCAATAATGACTGAGAATTTCCCCAAACTAATGTCAGACACCAAATTACAGATCCAGAAAGTTCAGAGAACATCAAATAGAATAAGTGCCAAGAAAACTACACATAGGAGTATCGTTTCAAACTACAGAAAATCAGTGATTAAAAAAAAGATCTTGAAAGAAGCCAAAGGGGAAAAACTCTTACCTAAAGAGAAACAAAGGAAAGGATTACATCTGATTTCTCCTTAGAAACCATGCAAACAAGAAGAAAGTGGAGTGAAATATTTAAAGTGCTGCGAGAAAAGAAAAACCAACTTAGATACTATACCCTGTGAAATTATGCTTCAAAAGTGCAGGACAAACAAAAATTGGGGGTATCTGCTGCCAACAGATCTGCCGTACAAGAAACGTTAGAAGTTCTTTAGAAATGTCTATATCTGTAGAACTGAGTCAGTTTGCTGTACAGCAGAGATTGGCATAGCACCATACTTCAATAAAAAAAAAATTAAAAAGAAAGTTCTTTAGAAAGAAGGGATCAGAAACTCAGATCTATGTAAAGTAAGGAAGAGCATCAAAGAAGGAGTAAGTTAAGGTAAAATAAAAACTTTTATTTTTCTCATTCTTAACTGATCTAACAGGTAACAGTCTGTTCGAAATTGTAGTAATAATGTATTTAATTATGTATATTTATGTATATATATGCTTATGTATACTTATATATAAGTGAAATGAATGACAGCAATGATATAAGAGATGCAAAGAAGGAATTAGGATAACTTTATTATTATAAGGATAACTTCATTATTATAAGGTGTTCACAGTACCTGTGAAGTAGTATGATGTTACTTGAAAGTGAACTTGGATTAGCTATAAATGTGTATTGCAAACTTTAAGGCAACCACTAAAAAAAAGAAAAAAAAAGAAGTTTATCCTATACGCTAAGAAAAGAGAAAAAAATAGAATCACATAAAAGCCTCAATTACAACCACAAGTGGCAGAAAAAAAGAGTGGAAGATAAAAACAGGAATGAAAAAGGGCAAGAAATAGAAAACAGTAACAAATATGGTAGACATTACTCCAATTATAATCACTTTGAGTACCAATGGTCTAAATGCATGAATTAAAAGACAGAAATTGTCAGAGTGGATTAAAAACATGACCCAAATATATGTTGTGTACAAGAAATCCATTTTAAATATAAAAGACACATATAGATTAAAAGTAAATAGATGTATAAAAATATACCATGCTAACATTAATCAAAAAAGCAGGAGTAGCTATATTAATTTCAGACAAAGCAGACTTCGAAGTCAGGAAAGTTATCAGGAATAAAGGACATTACATAATGATAAGGGGATCAATTCTCCAAAAAGATATAATGATCTTTAATGTGTATGCCCCTAACAAAAGTGTCAAACTATGTGAGGCAAAACCACAAAACTGCAAAGAGAAATATATGAGTCCACTAATATAGCTGGAGACTCAACACTCTTCTGTCAGAAATGGACAGATATAACTCAGGGAAAATCAGTAAGGACACAGTTGAACTCAACAACACCATCAATCAACTGGGTATAATTGACACCTACAGAAACTTCACCCAACAACAGCAGAAAGCACATTCTTCTCAAGCTCACACGGAACATTCACCATGATAGACCACAATCTGGGCCATGAAATAAACATCTTAACAAATTTAAAAGAATAGAAATTATACAATGTCTACTTTCAGACCACAATGGAATTAAACTAGAAATTAAACTTGTTCAATAACAAGAAGATAACTGAAAAATCCCCAAATTCTTGCAGATTAAATAACACTCCTGGAACTAATAAGTGATTATAGCAAGGCTGCAGGATACAAAGTAAATACACAAAAGCCAATTGCTTTCCTGAATGCCAGCAACAAACAATAGAAACTTGAAATTAAAAACATAATACCATTTACATTAGCACTCCCCATAATGAAATACTTAGGGATATATCTAATAAAATAGGTACAAGTTCTACATGAGGAAAACTACAAAACCCTGAATGAAATAAATAAATAAACCAAAGAAGAACTATATAAATGGACAGATATTCCATGTTCATGGACAGGAAAACTGAATATTGTCAGGATCTCAGTTCTTCCTGACTTGATCTACAGATTTCATGCAACCCAAATCAAAATTCACGCAAGTCATTCTATGGATATCAGCAAACTGATTCTAAAGTTTATATGGAGGGGACTTCCCTCATGGCGCAGTGGTTAAGAATCTGCCTGCCAGTGTAGGGGACACAGGTTCAAGTCCTGGTCTGGGAAGATCCCACATGCCACGGAGCAACTAAGCCCGTGTACCACAACTACTGAGCCTGCGCTCTAGAGCCCGTGGGCCACAACTACTGAAGCCCACATGCCTAGAGCCCGTGCTCCACAACAAGAGAAGCCACCACAATGAGAGGCCCGCACACTGCAACAAAGAGTAGCCCCTGCTTGCTGCAACTAGAGAAAGCCTGCGTGCAGCAACGAAGACCCAACGCAGCCAAAAATAAATAAATACATAAATTAAGTAATTAATTAAAAAAAGTAAAGTTTTTACGGAGAGACAAAAGACCCCAAGCAGCCAACACAATCCTGAAGGAGAACAAAGTTGGAGAACTGATACTAACCGACTTGGAGACTTATTATAAAGCCACAGTAATCAAGACTGTGGTATTGACAAAAGAACAGATAAACAGATGAATGGAACAGAATAGAGAGCCCAGAAAGAAACCAACACAAATATAGTCAACTGATCTTTGACAAGGGAGCAAAGGCAACACAATGGAGCAAAAAATTAGGCTTTTCAACATATGGTACTAGAACAACTGGACATCCATCCACACGCAAAAAATGAATCTAGACAGAAACTTTACTTCTTTGTAAGAATTAACTCAATATGGGTCACAGCACAAAATGTTAAACACAAAAACTATAAAACTCCTAGAAGATGACATAGGAGTAGGTGCATTGACTTTTTAGTTGTAACACCAAGGGCATAATCCACACAAGAAATAACTTATAAGCTGGACCTCATTAAAACTAAAAACTTCTGCTCTATGAAAGACAATGTTCACAAAATGAGAAGACAAGCCATAGACTGGGAGAAAATATTAGAAGAAACACAACCATTAGGGGAATATTTATCAAAATAAACAAATAATTCTTAAAATGCAACAATAAGAAAACAACCCAATTAAAAAATGGGTCAAAGACCTTAACAGACACCTCACCAAAGAAGATATATAGATGGCAAGTAAGCACATGAAAGGAAGCTCAACATCACGTTATCTGGGAAATGAAAATTAAAACAATAATGAGATACCACTACACACCTATTAGACAGCCAAAACTCATAACACTGCAACACCAAATGCTGGCAAGAATGTAGTGCAACAGGAAATTTCATTTGTTGCTGGTACGAATGCAAAATGGTATAGTCACCTTGGGAGACAGTTTGACAGCTCCTTAGAAAATGAAACATATTCTTACCATACAATTTAGTAATTTTGCTCCTTAATATTTACCCAAAGGAGCTGAAAGCTTATGTCCACACAGAAACCTGCACGCAGATGTTTATAGCAACTTTATTCATAACTGCTAAAACTTGGAAGCAACCAAGATGTCCTTCAGTAGGTGAACGGATAAATAAATGGTGGTACATCAAGGCAATGGAATATTTTCAGTGCTAAAAAGAACAGAGCTATCAAGCCATGAAAAAACATGGAGGAACTTTAAATTCTTACTACTAAGTGAAAAAAAGCCAATCTGGAAAGGCTACATACTACATGATTCCAACTATATGACATTTCAGAAAAGGCAAAACTATGGACATAGTGAAAAGATCAGTGGTTGCCAGGGGTTGACAAGGAGGGAGGGATGAATAGGCAGAGCATAAAGTATTTTTAAGACAGTGAAAATACTCTGTATGATACCATAAAGATGGCTACATGTCATTATACATTTGCCCCAATGCACAGAATGTACACCACAAAGAGTAAACCTTAATGTAAACTGTAGACTTTTGGTGACTATGAATCGTCAATGTAGCTTCATCAATTGTTAACAAAGGTATCACTCTGGAGGGGGATGCTGATAATGAGGAATAATTCTATACGTGTTCATGAAAACCTGTACATAAACGTTCATAGCAACTTTCTTCATAACAGCCCTAAATTGGTAAAGACCCAGATGTCTTTCAATGGTGGAACAAACTGGTACAACCATTCCAGGGAACACTATTCAGCAATAAAAAAGAACAAAGTATTGAACCATATAACAATTGGGTTGAATCTCTAGGGAATTATGCTGAGTGTAAAAAGCCAACCCCAAAAGTTACATACTGTGAGATTCTAAATATATAAATTCTTGAAATAGCAAAATACAGAAACGGAAAACAGATTAGTGGTTGCCAAAGGTTAGAAAAAGAAGGCTGAGTGGGAGATAGTTGGCTGTGGAAATAAAAGGCAACAGGAGGGATCTTTGTGGGGATAAAATCATTCTGTATCTTGACTATATCAATGTCAATATCCTGATTATAATTTTATGCTATAGTTTTACAAGGTGTTACCACTAGGAGAAACTTGATAAAGGGTACATGGGATTTCCATGTACTGTTTCCTACATTTGCATGTCAGTCTACAATTATCTTTAAAAAGTTTTAGTTAATAACCAATTTTTTAAAAATGTACTGAATTTTGTAGATATAAATATTTTTATATGTAAATATCAGCCAAAGGTATACTAAGAGGTACACATTTATAAAATTTGAATATAAAAAACCAAGTGGTGTTCTACTAAGAAATTATTATCTGGGGAGATGTTTTGATGGTCTGCCTGTATTTCAAATGCTTTAGTGGAAAAAAAAAACATTTTATATGCTTTCTACTTGTCTTGCCTTTTTGTTTCTTTTTATTTTCTCCCTCCTTTCAGTGCCTTATTTTGATTGTTTTCCTCATTTCATTTCTTCCCTTTGTTTTTGAAAGTTATATCCATTCTTTTAGTGATTACCCTAACAATTTTAGTATGTACATTAACTTTAAAAAATTAATCAGTATCTTTAATCTACTAGAAAAACCACAGGACTTTTAGAATATTTAACTGTAATCATATCAACCCAATTTACATGTTATTCTTTTTTTTTTCTTTTTTAATGATTTTAATCTTTCATTTATTAATGTGGCATATTACATTTATTGATTTAAATATGTTGAACCATCCTTGCATCCCAGGGATAATTCCCACTTGGACATGATATATAATTCTTTCAATGTCCTGTTGAGTTTGGCTTGCTATTTAGTTGAGAATATTTGCATCTATAATCATCAGTGACATTCTTTTCTTTACTTTGACTCCCTCCCTCCCTCCCTCCTTCCTTCCTTCCTTCCTTCCTTTCATTTTTGGCTGTGTCGGGTCTCAGTTGTGGCACACAGGATCTTTGTTGAGGCATGCGGGATCTTTTGTCGCAATGCGTGGGCTCTTTGTTGTGGTGTGCGGGCTTCTCTCTAGTTGTGGCGTGCGGGTTTTCTCTTCTCTAGTTGTGACACGCAGGCTCCAGGGTGCATGGGCTCTGTAATTTGCAGCATGTGGGCTCTAGTTGAGGTGCACGAGCTCAGTAGTTGTTGCACATGGGCTTTGTTGCCCCGGGGCATGTGGGATCCTAGTTCCTCCACCAGGGATCTTACCCACGTTCCCTAAACTGCAAGGTGGATTCTTTACCACTGGACAACCAGGGAAGTCCCAATGTTGTTGTTTTCAAGAATTAGTTCCAGTGTCTTTTTTTCATCCATAAAGCAGACATTAACCATTGTTCCCTTTTCCTTCTTGAATCCTCACTCTTCAGCTGAGAGAATTTTTCTTCTGCCAGAATATCCTTCAAATCTTTGAAGTGAAATTCTTTTGGTGATAAAATCTGGCCATTTGCCTTAGTAGAAAAATAACATTTTTTTTCCTCCCTCATAATTGAATGTCAGCTTTTCTGGTTGTGAAATTCATGGTTAACAGATAGTTACTTTCAGCACATTGAAGGTACTACTCCAGTATCTTCTTTTTAATTATTGTTATTGAGAGGTTAGCAATTGGTCAAATTGCTGTCTAAATTTAGGTACTCTGTATTTTCTGTCTCCCCAATTTTATTTTTAAAGATTTATCTTCATAAAACTGAAATTTATGTTTGACAAAATACTGTAAATAAAATGCATGACTAATTAGAAAAAAATTACAAGTGAAGTTTAAAATCTTAACATACAAAAAAAAACTCATAAAATCAATAAGGAAACATACCAAACTAAAAATTGATAAAGGATGTGAATATTCAACTAACAAATGAGGAACTATAAATAGTCAAAAAAAACACATGTAAAATGTTTAATATTGCTACTAAGCAATGAAATGTACAGGTAAATAATGACATATCATTTACTGCTTATCACAATGAGAAAGAATCAAATTTATAATGTCAAGATATAGAAAATTCCACTTTTTAAAACTTTACTGAATTTACATACCATAAAATTCATTTTCCTGGAAATTTTTAATATCTATTTTTCTGTGATATTTTACAGGGTTACTACCATGTGCATAGATAAAGATTCCTTTTTTTTTTTCTTTTTTTTTTTTTTTTTTGCGTACAAAGCCCAAAGATTCCTTTTTATTCATCCTGCTAAATATATGTTTGGATTCCCTAATCTGCAGGTTGATGTCTTTCAAGATTTTGAGATTACTTTTGGCATTTTATTTCAACCATTTCCTTTCCTTCATTCTCTATTATCTCCTTCTGAACTCTATGTATATTTTATATTTTCTAACTCTATCTTCCATGCTTAACTTTTCATTCATTTTTATGTTTCTGTCAATCTGAGCTGCATTCTGGATAATTTCTTCAAATAGCTTTATTTGGTTCCCCAATTCTCTCTTCAATTCTATATAATCTGCAATCTAATACATCTATTAAGTTTTTAAACTTTCATTATTATATTTTACATAACTAAATGCATATTTAGTTCTTTTTCAAACTATTTGTTCCTCATATATAATTTTCAAGCTTCTTTTTTAGTTCTCTAAATATATTACATTTATTTATTTTTATTCTTTTGATAATACCAGGATTTTAAGTCCTTCAGGATCCAACTGTAGTCTCTCATTCCTTAGTATGCCTTGATTCTTATGTTTTTTTTGTCAACTTTTATTCTGTATGTGTGACCTGCTAATTTTGTTAGAACTTTATCTGTGAGAAATCTTTGAGATCTAGGTTGAAGTAGAATTCTTCCAGAGAAAATTTACTTCTGCCCATTGCTTAGATAAACATGCCCATTTTAAAATTGGGTTGCTTTTGCTTCTGGGTTGAAGTTCTTCATATATTCTGGCTATTAAACATTTACCAGGTATATGATTTGCAAATATTTTCTCCCATTTGGTGGTTGCCATTTTACTTTGTTGATAGTGTCCTTTGAGGCACAAAGATTTTAATGTTGATGAAATCCAGTTTATCGAGTTCTCCTTTTGTTGCCTGTACACTTAGTGTCATATTCAATAAAATGTTACCAAATCTAATGTCATGAAGCTTTTCCCCAACGTTTTCTTCCATGAATTTTATAATTTTAGCTCTCACATTTAGGTCTTGATCTATTTTGAGTTAATTTTAGCATATGGTGTAAGTGTCCAATTTCATTCTTTTGCATGTGGATATCCAAATTTTCCATTACCATTTCTTTCTGAAGACCGTTTTTTCCTCTTGGCACCCTTCTTAAAAATCATTTGACCCTATATGCAAAGGCTTATTTCTGTTTTTTCTGTTTTATTTCATTGGACTAGAAGTCAGACTTAATGCCACTACCATTGTTTTGTTTTTTTTCTTCCCACTACTACTATTTAGATTATTGTAGCTTTGTAGTAAGTTTGATATCAGGGAGTGCAGGTCCTCCAATTTTGCTGAGGTTTTTTCAAGATTGTTTTGGCTATTTAGGGTCCCTTTAGAATAGATTTTTTTATTTCTGCAAAACAATATTGCTGTGCTTTGATAGGGATTGAATTAAATCTGCAGACTGCCTTGGGCAGTATTAATATCTTAACAATATTAAGTCTTCCAATCCATAAACTTGAGTGTATTTCCATTTATCTATGCCTTCTTTAATTTCTTTCAGCAAAGTTTTATAGTTTTTAGTGTACAAGTGTTTCACTTCCTTGATCAAGTTAATTACACAGTATTTTATTTTTTTGATGCTATTGTAAATGGAATTGTTTTCGTAATTTCTTTTGCATTGTTCACTGTTAGTGTATAGAAACACAACTGATTTTTGCATGTTAATTATATATCTTCAACTGTGCTGAATACATTTATTAGTCCTATCAGATTTTTTGCTTTAGGGTTTTCTACTTATAAGATCATGTCAAACAGAAACAAATTTCCTTATCCTTTCCCAGTTTGGATATCTTTTATTTCATTTTCTTGCCTAATGCTTTGGTTACAACTTCCAGTGGTATGTTTAATGACAGTGGCAAAAGGAGGCATCCTGGACTTGTTCCTGCTTTAGAGGAAAAGCTTCCTCTTTCAACACTGAGCATGACATTAGCTCTGTGTTTGTTTGTTTATTTATTTATTTAAAGATAGTTTCCTTCAATATATTCCCAGCTTGTTGAGGGTCATTTACATGAAAACATGCTGAATTCTGTCAAATGATTTTTCTGCATCAATTGAGAAGATTTTTTTTTCCTTTATTCGGCTACTGTAGTTTATCACATTGATTGCTTTTGTATGTTCAGCTACTCTTGCATTCTATGAATAAATCCCTCTTGATCATGGTGTATAATCTTTTTGATATGCTGAATTTGGTTGTATTTTGTTGAAGATTTTTTTGCATCAATGTTCCTAAAGGATATTGCTCTGTAGTTCTCTTTTCTTGCAACTCTTTGTCTTTGATCTGCAGGCAATGTTGGCTTCACAGAATTAGTTAGGAAGTGTTCCCTTCTCTTCAGTTTTTGGGAAGAGTTGAAGAAGGACTGGTGTCTGTTTTTCTTTAAATGTTTGGTAGAATTCTCCAGGGAAGTCATTTGGTACAGGTGTTTGATTTGTAGGTAGGTTTTTGATTACTGAATAAATCTTATTAGTTACAGATCTACTTGAATTTTCTACTTTTATGTGATTCATCTGGGTAGGTTTTGTGTTTGTAGGAATTGGTCCATTTTATCTAGGTTAGACATACACATACAACTGTTTATAGTACTCTTATAGCCCTTTTTGTTTCTGTAGAATTGGTAGTAATCCCTTCTTTTATTTCTAAGTTTATTAACTTGAGTCATATCTCTTTTTTTTCTTAGTCAATATAGCTAAAAGTTTTCAATTCTGTTGATCTTTCTGAAGCACCAATGTTTGGTTTAGTTGATTTTCTCTATTGTTTTTCCACTTTCTCTTTTATTTAACACTGCTTTAATCTTTATTATTTTCTTCCTTCTGCTAGTCTTGGCTTTGGTTTATTACTCTTTTTCTAGTTCCTTAATCTGTAATGTTAGCTGGTTGTTTTTGAGATCTTTCCTTTTTAATGTAAGCACTTACAGCTATAACTTTCCCTCTTAGCACTGTTTTCTCTGATGAATCACCGAAAGTTTGGTAGTCTGTGTTTTCATTTAAATTTGTTCATATATTCTAATTCCCCTCATGATTTCTTCTTTGACCAGTTGGTTGTTTAAGAGTGTACTGGTTTAATTTCCACATATTTGTGGATTTTCCTGATGTTATTTTTTATTTATTTATTTATTTTTGGCCACATTGCATGGCATGTGGGATCTTAGTTCCCTGACCAGGGATTGAACCTGCAGTGGAAGTGTGGAGTCTTAATCACTGGACTGCCAGGGAAGTCCCTGATGTTACTGATTTCTAACTTCCTCATTTTGTGGTCAGAGAATATACTTCAGATGACATTTACCTGTTTAAATCTATTGAGACTTATTTTGCAGCATAACATATGGTTTATTATAGGAAATGTCACATGGGAACTTCAGAAGAATGTATATTCTACTGTTGTTGGGTGGTATGTTCTTTATATGCCTGTTGGAGATAGCTGATTTATTGTGTTTCTCAACTCATATCTCCTTACTTATCTTCTGTTTGGCTTTTCTATCCATTACTGAAAGTAGGATATTGAAGTCTCCAACTACTATTGAAGAACCATCTATTTCTTTTCTTTATTTTAATAAATTTATTTATTTTTGGCTGCACTGGGTCTTCATTGCTGTGTGCGGGCTTTCTCTAGTTGCGGTGAGCAGCAGAAACTCTTCATTGCGGTGCACAGGCTTCTCTTGTTGCGGACCGTGGGCTCTAGGTGCAAGGGCTTCAGCAGTTGTGGCTTATGGGCTCTAGAGCGCAGGTTCAGTAGCTGTGGCACACGGGCTTGGCTGCTCTGTGGCATGTGGGATCTTCCCAGACCAGGGCTCCAACCCATGTCCCCTGCATTGGCAGGCAGATTCTTAACCACTGCACCTCCAGGGAAGCCCAGAACCATCTATTTCTTCCTTCAATTCCATCATCATCTATTTTTGTTATTTGTCTGTTATTAAGTATATAAATGCTTATCATTGTTATATCTTCCTATTCAATTGAAACTTTTATTACTATATAAATATCTTTGTCTCTTGTAACCTGTTTTGACTTAGGATATTTAACCTTTTAAAATTTAAAGTCTATTTAGTCTGATAGTCGTATAGTCAACCAGCTCTTTTGGTTAATATTTGCATGAATATCTTTTTCCATCCTTTAACTTTCAATATATTTGTGTCTTTGGATCTAAACCAAGAGTCTTGTTCACAGTATGTCATCAGATTATGCTTTTCTAACCATTGTGCCAGTCTGTATTATTTCTCGGGAGAGCTTAATCCATTTACATTTAAAGTAATTACTGATAAGGCGGAACTTACTTTTGCCATTTTGTTAACTGTTTTCTATATGCCTTATAGCTTTTTTTGTTCTTCATATCCCATATTAGTGTCTCTTTTTGAGTTTAGTTGTTTTTTTTAGTGAAATATCTTAATTCCCTTCTCATTTCTTTTCGTGTATATTTTATAGCTATTTTCTTTGTAGTCACCATAGAAATTGCACTTAACATTCTAAAATTTAACAGTGTACTTTGCATGTATACCAGTTTAACTTCAATAGCATATAAAAACCCTCCTCCTAAACTGCTCCATCTCATTCCCTTTCAGTTATTGTTGTCACAAATTACATCTTTATACATTGTGTGCTCCAAAACACTAATAATTTTCTTATGCATTTAAATTGTAAAAATTTAAATAAAGAAAATAAAAAGTGGAATTACAAACCAAAATTTCAATAATACTAGTTTTTATACTTGTCCATATTTATACCTTTATTGGAGATCTTTTATTTCCTCTCAAGGCTTTCAGTTATTGTACAGTGCCCTTTTATTTCAACCTGAAGAACTCCTGTTAGCCTATTTTGTAGGTTGAGTGTAATAGTAATGAACTTGCTCAGCTTTTGTTTATCTAGGGATGTCTTAATTTTTCCTTCATTAAAAAAAAATTTATTTATTTATTTATAGTTTTGGCTGCGTTGGTTCTCCATTGCTGCACGTGGGCCTTCTCCAGTTGCAGCGAGCAGCAGCTATTCTTCGTTGCGGTGCATGGGCTTCTCACTGTGGTGGCTTCTCTTGTTGCAGAGCACAGGCTCTAGGTTTGCGGGCTTCAGCAGTTGTGGCATGCAGGCTCAGTAGTTGTGGCTCGTGGGCTATAGAGTGCAGGTTCAGTAGTTGTGGCACACAGACCCAGTTGCTCGTGGGCATGTGGGATCTTCCCAGACCAGGGCTTGAACCCGTGTCCCCTGCACTGGCAGGTGGATTCTTAACTGCTGTGCCACCAGGGAAGCCCTCTCCTTCATTTTTGAGGGACAGGCTTGCCAGTTATAGAATTCTTGGTTAACAGTATTCTCCTTTCATTACTTTGAATGTTTCACTTCCATACCTGCTTCTGGCCACCAATGTTTCTGATGAGAAATCAACTTATAATCTTTTGAGAATCTCTTGTATATGATGAGTGTCTTTGCTCTTGCTACTTTCAATATTCTCTGATTTTGGCTTCTAACAGATTGATTATTATATGGGCTTCTTTCAGCTTATCCTATTTGGAGTTTGATTTTTTTTTTTTTTTTTTTTTTTTTGCGGTATGCAGGCCTCTCACTGTTGTGGCCTCTCCCGTTGCAGAGCATAGGCTCTGGATGCACAGGCTCAGCAGACATGGCCCACAGGCCCAGCCGCTCCGCGGCATGTGGGATCTTCCCAGACCAGGGCATGAACCCGTGTCCCCTGCATCGGCAGGCGGACTCTCAACCACTGCGCCACCAGGGAAGCCCCTGGAGTTTGTTTTTTATCTTGGATTTGCAGATTTATATCTTCCATGAAATTTGGGAAGTTTTCAGCCATTATTTCTTCAAATAATCCTCTGCCGCTTTCTCTCTTTCTTCTCCTTCTGGGATTTTCACAAAGCATGGTTTAATGGTGTTAGACCAAGAACTTAATGGTGTTCCACAGGTCTCTTAGGCTCTGTTCACTTTTATTCAATTTTTTTTCTTTCTGCTCCTCAGACTTGATAATTTCAATAGCCCTATCTTGAAGTTCACTGATTCCTTTTACTGAAACTGGTTCTGAATCCCTTTAGTGACATTTTTATTTCAGTTATATTTTTCAACTCCAGAATTTCTTTTTGCCTTTTTATTTTTTATCTTGCTACTTATGTTTACATTTTACTCATATCATTTTCCTGATTTTGTTCACATCTTTAGTAATTTGAGCATCTTTAAGACAATTGTTTTAAAAATCTCTGTCTAGTAAGTTTACCATCTGGTCATCCTAGTCAGTCTTTTCTGTCAATTTTTTTTTTTCTTTTAATGGGCCACACTTCTCTTTTTCTTTCTATATCTTGTGTTGTGTTGTTATTGTTGAAAACTGGGTATCTGAATCTTGTAATGTGGTAATTCTGGAAATCACATTTACCCCTCCCTGCAGGGTTTGCTATATTTTTGATTGTTGTAGAGTGTCTCTGTGTTGGGATCAGTCTGAGGTGTAAACCTAAGGCCAACTCAGGTCTTTTCTGAGCCTGCATTCCTCTTTGGGCATGTGCAATGGCTTTTTAAATTCCCTTATGTATGTGGTTGCTCTTGAGTGTCCTAATCCTTAAATGTCTGGCTCCCAAAAAGGGTAAAAGAGAAAATTGTAAGGGAAAAAAAAAGGCACTGTCCCTTTAATTCCCCTTGAAGTCACTTCAGTTGGTGGGGGTTACAACAGCGGCCACCTGCCTTTGTCCGTACCCCTATAATCAAAGCAGTAATCCACAAATAGAACCTAGATCCCTGATATTTGAACGACAAGGTCCTAATTGCCCACTCTGGCTCCCACAAGCATGTTAGTGTGGCTGCCTGCCATGGGGTTGAGGGATTGGGGAGTGTATAGTTACAATTATTTTGGGCTGAAATTGACTAAAATTCACCATAGTTTACCAACTAAACCTACCCCTGGAAGCTGAAAGCCTTCAAATACACTCTAGATATCCAAAATTGTTATATCAGATTCTGTTAGTCAACTATTGTCTAGGTCAAGAAGTGGATTACTGGTACTTCCTCTCCATCGTCTTCTGCCCAGCTCCCTTCTACAGCCTTTTATAAGCTAAGTATATTTGGTTTTAGGTTAAAAAATAGAAGCACTTCAAGATGGCAATACTGTTGTTGTCAATTATTATTTTAAATGATCCATGTTGTTTTAACATGTATTAAATAATACTAGGGATAATTTAATTCACTGATACAAAAATTTAAATCCAGTATTTTTTTCCTTAAAAAACTTTTAAACAATATTAGCATGAAAGCATTTTTGGCACTGAATGGAAAAAGTTTACTCCTCCACAATAACAGTGCATGTGTTTTGAGTGTTTATGTTCAGTTACTGACTAGATGAAGCTGAGATCAAATTGGTAATAATGGTAGATAGTAGGGCAAACTGTAAGAAAAAAAGATTAGTCCTACTTCATATATTAAAAACTAACTAGAGACTTCATCTTCTATTTCATAAGATAGATATTATGGAAAATTCTATGTAACAAAAAAATAAGCTGAATATTTAAAACACAATTGAAAGATACGTTATGGAGTATTACGATGGCAAATCTCTTTATAAAATTAAAAACTCCTTATCATTTTTTCTTTTTATGAATTTAGATATTCATATGATAGTTTTTCTTAGTGAGTTAATCTATATAGGACCTCATAACATTTCCATGAGCTATGTGAAGGCACTAAAAAACTATGTAGAGATCACAAATCAAGTTAATGACTGAACTGAGAATAAAACCAGGATAAATTATGTCTCAATGTGTAACCACAGTGGTTGCTCTATTACTGTCAATGATGCTTAGAAAAAAAAGTATTTGATCTCTTTAAAAAGTGAGTGGGGCATAAATTACAGATTTGGGGAGCTTATATGCTGAATTTCTGTGGGCAGTTCTATTAGCTCCTGGGACTGGAAGTGCTAAACCTAGCTGAGTAAATTTCCCAAGGTCACATAGATAGTAAATGCTAGGATATAAACTCAGGGATCTGATTTTTAAAATAGAGCTCTTTTTCTGTTGGTGTTGACCAACATAGTAGAACCTTAACTATGGCTCTGTCTCCTACTTATTGAGAACAGAAAATCAAAGAGTGACTACCTGAGAACTCTGAACATAAACAATAGCAGGCAAACTGGGGACTGAAGTCAGAACTTGAGTCAATAACCCTTAAGGGGGCTAATTCCAGTTACACAGCTGTACTACTGTGATTGTGATGGTGCAAGCACTAGAACCTGGTGAGAAGACCTATCTCTCTGGCTAAAGTGTAAAAGCTTGGGTGAGAGGAAGCTCTGTTATTATTTTATTTTTTCCTTTTCTTCTGCCTTTGCCCTGAAGGTGTTCCAACTGTGCGGAATTGCATAATAGCACAGGGGATTAATACTCTACAAGAAATATCATCTATTTCCAGTTCCTTTAGCCAGAAGCTATTTCTTATAGAGTATTAACTGGGAACTGTAGAGTGTAGGGAAATTCTTGGAGAGGAGAGAGTTGGAGAAGGCGGATTCCTTAATTCTGCGAATGAACTGACACAAGTTCCAGGCTCACTCCTGAGCTAAGCACATGTAACAAACTCAAAGAATTATAAGAAAGGCTTTTAAAAACATAAGTAAAATATACTCCATTGCCCACACCTCAGGCTAACTCCTGAATGGTTCATGTGCTGGGCAGACCCGGACAGTATAGCAAAGGCTGAATCACCATCCACATAAGGTGAGACAAAATTTTCAATCTGAATCCAATCAGCTTGATTCCTGAAACAAATTAACTAACTAACTAACTAACTAACTAACTCTCTCCAGAGGATTTTAACAGAGTCCAGAGTCTTAAAAGATAATACTCAAAATGTCCAGGGTACAATCCAAAATTACTCAACACAGAAAAGAATCAGGAAAATCTGAGCACTTCTCACAGAAAAAATCAACAGATGTTAAATTAACTCCAAGGTGATTCAGATACTGGAATTGTTAGAAAAATAATATTAAGCAGCTATTATAACCATTCTCCTTTTGAAATAAATGGAAAGATAAAAATTCTTAGCAAAGAAATAGAACCATAAAAAAGCAGCTGAATAGAAATTTTAGAACTGAAAAAATACTATATCTGTAATTTAAAAATGCACTGGAGGGACTTCCCCGGTGGTCCAGTGGTAAAGAATCTGCCTTCCAATGCAGGGTACGCGGGTTTGATCCCTGGTCGGGGAATTAAGGTCCCACATGCCGCTGGGCAACTAAGCCCATGTGCCACAACTACTGAGCTCGTGCGCCTCAGTGAGAGAGCCAGCGTGCCGCAAACTACAGAGCCCACGTGCTCTGGAGCCCACGTCACAACTAGAGAAGGGAAAACCCACACACCACAACTAGAGAGAAGCCTGTGAGCCACAATGAAGAACCCATGTGTAGCAATGAAAGATCCTGTATGCCTCAGTGACGATCCGGCATGCTGCAACTAAGACCCAACGGAGTCAAATAAATAAATAAGTAAACAAATATTTTAAAAAATTCACTAGATAGGCTCAAAGGCAAAATAAAGATGAAAGAGGAAAAATGTCAGTGAACTTGAAGATAGATTAATAAAAACAATCTGAAGAATAGAGTAAAAATGAATAAAAAAAGTGAACATCAGAAACCTGTGATATGTTATCAAAAGACGTATAATCCATATCACAAAAGTACCAGAAGAAAATGAGAAAGAGATTGGTGCAGAAAAAGAAAAATCTGAAAAATAGCTAAAGATTTCCCAAATTTGGTTAAAGACATAAGTTTACAGATTCAAGAAGCTCTTTTAACCCAAAAGGATAAACTCAAAGAAAACCACACCCAGATACATAATAATCAAATTGTTGAAATCAAAAATAAAGAAAAAATATCTTCAAAGCATCCAGAGAAAAAAATCATACATATAAGGGAATATCAATTCAAAAGACTGTGGATTTCTCCACAGGAACCATGGAGCCAGAAGAGAATAGAATAACATTTTTTTAAATGCTGAAAGGAAAGAATTGTCAATCCATAATTCTATATCTAGTAAAAATATTCTTCAGGAATAAAGGTAAGAAAAAGACATTTCCAGATGAAGGAAAGCATTAAAAGGTTCTGCCAGCAGACTTGCTCTAAGAACTAGAATTCTGAACAAATAACAACACAACAGTGATCAACACTTAAACTTACTATGAATCAACTGTTCTGGGCACTTAAGCGGGCTAGTTTACTTAATGCAAGAAGGCTGGTACTACTAACATCCTCATTATAGAGATGAGAAAAAAACGATGTTATGTAACTAGTAACAGAACAAGAATAGAACCCAAGCAGTCCGAGTTCAGAGATGACACTCTTAACCTTTACTTGATGCAATCTTCCAACTTACTTGTACAAAAAAAACTGGAAAACTGGAAGATATTAAGTTAACCAAGCAGATGAAAACCATTTAAACAGATGTAGTAATTTAAAAAATTATTTTTATTTAATGCTGCTCTCTAGAGATAAAAATAGGAAGGCAAGGCACCAACTTGATGCATTACTTAACCTTGAAAAAAAATTCTATTACAGCTAGGATGAAACACTGAGTTATCAATAGGAGCCATAACAAGAAACATTTTTTTGAGTACCTACTATGTGTCAGAAATTGTTTTGGGGCTGAGGATATAAAATGAATAAGATAAAGCTGCTGTTCTTAATACAAATTTGGATTTTATACATATTAGGTAAAACAGACAAGAAAGTAAATAATTACAATATAGCACGTGTTATAATATAAGCATGTACAAAGCCCCAAGTACATACAAGGTAAAAATGCTAAACAAAGGAAGCATCAATCTAATCATGGCTGTTTACCATTTTTTTTAAACGATTTGAAAAGCACCAAAAAATAAACATTAAGGGAAATAGTCCACAATTCCCTTTTCCATAGCTCATGCCAACTACTATCTCTGTTTCAAATTTGTAAATAAACTCTCAGTTCAACAGGTAATGAACATAAAGAAAAGCCAGAAGAATCTGGCTGTGTATACCATGTGTATATAGAATCTGCTTGTGTATACTATGCTGTGTACACTTTAGTTTTCAAAGCCTTCAGCCTAAAGATGATGGACTTATTTCAAAATACTTAAAATCAGCTCTTGCTAACTTATTTCCCATTCACTCAGCAGTCTACTGCTCAGTAATTATGCGGATTCAGAAGGGAGAGGAGAAATTAATCCAGAAAAATCTTTCAATAAGGCAAAAGTGTTATTTCTATATTAGATCAAGAAAGCTATATTCAATTTAAAGAGTTACCTTAGCAGTTGTAAGGAACAAGTTCTCCAGATAAACTGGGGATCCTGAAGGTAAGGACCATTTCTTACTTTTCTTTCCATACTTACATCCCTAATGGTTAATGCAAGGCCTGGCAAATAGAGTATTATTATGTCTGTTGAATTAGATTTTTATTATAAAATAATTAACAAGAGGTAACGTTTAATTCTTTCTTGACTATATTCCTTGAATGCCAAGAAAGAGTTCTTTTATGTTCAAAGACTACTACTTAATTCCATAGAGAAAAGAGACCAAATGTGACCTTTGATCTCCTACAGTCAGGTAATATAAGTAAGGGTTAAAAAAAGAACAGCATAGGGCTTCCCTGGTGCCACAGTGGTTGAGAGTCTGCCTGCCGATACAGGGGACACGGGTTCGTGCCCCAGTCCGGGAAGATACCACATGGCACGTAGCGGCTGGGCCTGTGAGCCATGGCCACTAAGCCTGCGCGTGCGGACCCTGTGCTCCTTAATGGGAGAGGCCGCAACAGTGGGAGGCCCGCGTACCGCGCAAAAAAAAAAAAAAAAAAAAAAAAAAAAAAAAAAAAAAGAACAGCATAAAAGAATCAATGTGAGTTCATTAAAGACCAGCATGGACTTTTAAATTCAAAATCTCTATCAAGCTACTTTAGTTCTTTTTTTGCTCTTATTAAAATGAAATGTTATAATATAGTATTTGTAACAGGAAAGAAAATACAGTTAACTAATGACCCATTCACATTTCCCTGTAGCTGTGCTTCAAGTGGCTGACATTTATGGCATACAAACTTAGTCTAAGTAACAGAAAGAGCATTATAACTCATATTCTATGCATTCAATAGATATATTTACTTTTATATTCATATTGCACACAGGATCAATAAATGGTTATAAATAATGATTGTGAAACCCTGCAATTATAAAGTTGCTGTGTATTTTCTAGATTACTCTGAAATCAACTGTATTAATCAATGGTCATTAAATCAACAGATTCTCACTAAGTTGATATTTCTGTCTTTAACGTAAGTGATGTATGTTGTTCTCATTAAAGGGGATTTTAATCTAAGAATTGCTAAAATAATAACAAATAAATAACTAAACCATCAAATTGAGGATGGATGTCACCATCTAGGTCAACAAAGGCATAGTTTTAAATACACTAATTTAATATACTAGTAATATATTATTGATTGAGCTTCTTTTCATGACCACACATCAACATGCCTATTTACAAACTGACTTGTAAAAACTTATTAAAAAAGACTCTACTTCTTAGTTTTACTAAATTAGTATTTAATGACAACTAAGGGAAATTAATTGATGATTATAATCACACAAAAAAAGAATATTTTACATCTTAATAAACTGGACTCTTCTTGGGGTTATAACTGATAACTTTTAGCAGTAATACAATATTTTCTAAAAGTTTCAACACAATATGCAAAAACAAACAAAAAAAGAACTTGAAAGAAACTGTGGCCAATATTTAACTAGACAGGATACTGAGACTCATAACTCTGGGAAATAAGCGGGGCAAAATTAAGTGGTATGACTGGAGTTTCTTAGGTTTATCAGTCTATTGTAGTGATTAGTGGTATGGAATTAATTTTCTTTGCAACATGTTGGTGACTTTCTTACCTAGAGAGCATGCCCAGAGGTGTAACATTAAGTGATCCCATCAGCATTGCCAGGGCCATCCCTGGCGCTTCCCGTTCTATTACTTCTTTTGTGGCCTGTAATTAAAGATTAAATAGCAGACTGAGTGAAATTAACCAAAAGTAAGGAAGGCAGAGTAGTAAAACTAACTTAATTATAAATCATGCTATCTATAAACCATACTTAGTAGTTCTCCAAATATTTTAAGGCATCAAGACTCAATTCTTTGGGACCACTGAATAAAAGCTGAGGACCAGAACATCAAGGGAGCTTTTACATTAGCAGACCTTTCTTATCCCTTACAATTCAGAAGTATTTAATAGAAATTTCATCTTGCCTAATAACCTGTATTTTAAAATTAAGCCTCAGATTGCTATAAGAGCTCAATAGATTTTCACAGAATAAAAAATCTGGGTAGTTTTCTTTGTCTATTACTCTTGAAATAATTAGTCCGTAAAAACCCAAGGTCACCTTGTATCTCTCCTAGCTCTATGATTTTATGATATAATAAATGGAACTCAAGAAATCATCGAGTCAACTTTCCCCATAAATTGGGTAGAAGAAAAACTCTAGATTTACCATTTCCATATCTTCGATATAAATGAACTGATTGTTTTTAAAAAAGAATTAATGAAGTGATAGGCTTTAACTATATAATAGAAGTTTTAAGATAGGGCATTCTTAAGACAAGTGTGGTTAAACCTCGAATACGGTACTGAAGGAGGCAAGAAAATTTGATTTTCTAAAGGTCAGTGAAAATAGGCATATATTTATCATAATGTGATGGTAAAGATATGTTTTAGGCTAAAGTTGGGAGTGAAACACATGACTTAATCCATTTCTAATCCTCTTTCTACATATGTAGCAGGTTACAATAACTGGGAGCAACACAGGAAGAAAGCTTGCAAAATAAAGTATTACAGTAAGTAAGAAGCAAGGCAAACAAAATAAAAAGTAAGTTATGGAAAAATATAGTGAAAGATTGATAGTTCAATATTTCATTAGAAGTCGAGTGATCGTCCTAAGTAAAATCACTGTTCTAGGCAAAATTTAGGTTGGTAAATATCTCACCTAGCCTAATAACCTAAACTTTAAAATGAAGCCTCAGATTGTTATAATAGCTCAATAGATTTTTATAGAGTAAGAAATCTGGGCAGAGCAGTTAAAATGCACCAAGTATGTGTTACATGCCAGTTGATGTTATGAATAAACTTTTAAGATGCATATAAATTAGTTAATCCCTTATAATTATATAGAATAAAGGATTACTGGAATTGATGTAATCTACTGGTTCACTGAATCCCAGCATAATGCAATATTTAACAATGTCAGAAATTTTAAAGGAAAATTAACACTACCATAATGCTTTTCAATAAAACCTGCTTTAAAAATAAGGGGCCAGCAGGAAGGAGAAAAGAACATACTTAAATTTCTAAGTTTGGGAGTTAACTACTTTCATTAAAATATCAATATATAGCTGAAAATTGTAGAGCTAGTGTTATATATAATCTATCCCATGTTTTCCAAATTTAATAAATCTGATATGATTTTGAGGTCTCCTGAGAAGAAACACTATTTCCATGTTAAAATTGCTTCACTGAAGTTTACAACTTCTTCTTAGGGACCTTAAAATCTTAGAGCCCTAAAAATCAACAAAGGGATGTTACTGAGAACAATCTTAAAACAGCTCTTTGTATACGGTTAATATTTATTTCATTATCTGTTTGAAAAAGTCACCTAAGCAATGCGTGACATTTAATGAATTTGAGGGTCCACATAAAGATGATATACTCCAAAGTATAGCAGCACACGTTATTTAAGGACAAAGGAAGAAAATATCAACAGAGAAGTGACAGAGGAAGTCTTTCACTTACATACTTCAAAGCACAGCATTTATCCATCCATACAACAAATACTTATTAAGCACCTACTATGTACTAGGTGGTATTCTATGCAATGATGTTGCAGTAGTGAGTAAAACTTGTAAGAGTGTGCAAACTCACTGTTATCTAGTACATGAAAAACTCAATTGACAAATTACATATGAGAATTACCTAAAAGAAATGTAATTCATTCATTTTTCGAGATCCTCTAAAATATACCATTGGATTTAGCCAGACCACAGTGGTCTACCTGAAAAGGCTCATCCACTTTTAAAAGAATTGTTTTACTGGACTTTGCTTTTATGGTATGCAGGTGGATACAATTAAATGGCTCAGTGAAACTCATATTTATTTTAGCGAGTATTTGAGACCACTGCTCACCACACTGTACTGAGGTCCTCTTTAGGAGGACCTGTAGGAGAAATTTCCTCTTATGTATTACAACTAGGAATGGGGTACACTTCTGTGATACCAGTTTGTCTTTAAAATTATGATGACTGTGAATCAAGTTACCTTTGAGAAGAGAGACTAATTTATGAATATTTTTTAGTAGGCTTACTGAATACAACCCAATTTCATCTTATTTTTCCTTGCCCTATTTTTCCATATTTATCTTATTAAAAGTTCTGTTGTATTTTATGTATTTGGCTAAACCATCTTAAATACTTCTTAGGGTATTAGTAAATATATGGATAATAGATGGATGAATGAATGTATGTATTCTTACACAAGGGTCTTCATCTTTTTCCAAACATAATTTAGGGAGGACAGTTAATTCTTTCTGAAGACTTTCTAGACAATGTTGGCCTATAGACATAAATCTTGTACAGCATAGAACATAAGAGGAAAATATATATTGTGGTGATGCCAGTACAAGGCATTGGTGTTGACAGGGGTGAGTGAGGAGGGAGACCCTCTCCAGGACTAGACACAAAGCAACTCTTTTGCTATATATTCCTAAATAATGCACAAATATAGTCTTTCTTACATCTATATCAAATACATCTTTTCCATAAAACATCAGAACCATTCTATTTACTTTTTATTTTCTCTTCTTCTGTTTGGTGTAGCAAAAAGATCACCATCTGTGAAGTCAGACAATACCACCATACAATTAAGGTCTGGAGAGTAAGGACTGGATCTGTTGAAGCACCTACCATAGTGTCCAACATACAGAACGTGCACTCAATAAATATTTGTTGAATAAAGGAGTGAACAAATGAACCCATATAGGCTTGAAACCCGGCTTTGTCACTTAGTTGCTCTGTGAATTAGAACAAATTAGAACAAAATATTTAATATTTAAAATATTTAATCTCTCTGAGCTTCAGTGTATTTATGAATAAAATGGATGTAATAATAAAGCATACCTACATTTTATGAGAATTAAATGATGTAAGTAAATCACCTAGCATAGAGTAGGTATTCAATACATGTCAATTTTCTCTATGCCTCTGCTTTCCAATTGTTACATCCTTGTATAATTTTGATTATACCAGTTAAAGAAGAGAAATAATACAAAAATCCAGAAACCAAACCTAGAAACAGTGGTTGAGAACCAAAGATGAGGGGAAAGAGAACAGAGAGCAAGAACCTAAATGTAAGAACATTGACAAGTTGGGGGCAGAAAGAAGAATACTGAAATAATGGTATCTAAAGGGAAGAAACAGCCAAACGAGATGGAAATTGGAAGATGGACAGGAGGGCAAGAGCTGGGTGAAAACATCTGTAAACTGTAAATGGAGAGGCTCAACTAGAGGGCAAAGAGCAAGAGAGTAAAAGTTAGTTTAGAATAAAATGAGAAAAAACTATCTGTCGAACTTACTAGAAAATCCAAACAGAAGAGTGGTTTTAACAAATGTAGCTTTATTCCTTCAATCATATACATTAGGATGACAAGCACAGATAAATGAAGGTTATCAGTACTTGTTAACAAGTAGATAACAAGCAATCATTATCAATGGACTATTCATAATCAATGGCAAAAAAAGATGCCATTAAAAGTTTGAAATCCTTTTTTCTTAGTTTCCTTCCGTTTCCCACATTTTTAAAATAAATTATTAAATTTGATTACCAAATTCTGTTTTTCCTTGAGCAATAGTAGAAATTTATATTCTTACTTCAGATATAACCTTTTTTGGACTAGTAGATTCCAAAATAATGAGGTTTAATTGGATTTAGCTATACTCTTTAAATAAGACATTTTATTTTTAACTTCTAAATACTTTCTAAACTTTGAAGGTTGCAATTTCCTACGCCAAATCACTTATTGTGATTTTTTCTTTTACCCTTGACACTTTGAAGATAACATGAAAGTCAGAAAGATGCTTCAAAGACTACTCAAGTTGCAAAAAAGGGTGTCATAAACAATGATTCTATAGTCCAGGGAAATTGTCAATGAAGTTCAAGTCCATTTTTAACCTTCATAGGAAAAATTACCTTAAAAAACATTATTGCTAAAAGTCAATGATATTTAAGTATGCACAGGACACACAATAGTTAAATGTAAATGTGCAGAAATTTCTTGTATGCATGGTGGTGGTGAAAAATCACTTAGTGCTTTTACTTATGTTTATAGACATACTTTTATTAACAGGTATAATTTATGCATTAATATTTACAGGCTTGTTACTTGACCATGTAGATTTAGTACAATTTCCTCCTAACAACTACTACAGTGCCCTCTGCTGATTAAATAATCTTAAATAACAAAGACTATCTTTGAAACAGTATCTAATGGGTACTAATAACCTTGTTAAGCTATCAAGGTGGGATATGATTACAGCAGTGGTTCTCAAACTTTAGTGTGCATCAGGATCTCCTAGAAACCTTGTTAAATGCTGATTGCTGGGCATACCCAGAGATTTTGTTCCAGAATGTCTGGCTAGGGTCTCAAATTTTGCATATCTAACAAGTTTCCAGGTTATGCTTGTGATGCTGGTCAGAGGACTACACTTTGAAAAACAGACTGCAGATAGAAGGAATGAGGTAGATTCATGATAATGTACACAACTTGTTCTAATATTCATAATCACCTTATATTCAACTTTGTAAAATAGATTGAAATAAATGTGAGGATCCTTCATCGGAGCAAAATATAGACCTAGTGAGGAGATAAATTAGGTAAAAATAGGCAGTTTAATGCCAGCCAATCAAACTTTCCTGACTCTATCCATTAACATCAGCCAAATACATTTTCTTGACTCAAACACATAAATTTTATTTTACACTTTAATAAAAGGTTATAATAAACAAACAATTCAGATCTTGTCTCTATATGTATCCTATGGTACAGAGAAGCTATCTTTAATATATTTTTTTCTCAGGACTATACATGATGAATAAAATTTACATAGATGACTAACTCATAGGGATGTTCAAGGAACACCAGCTATAAATTTACTCTTTTCTCTCCTCATTTAAGAAGCAGAGCAGAGTGGAAGTAAGAGTTGCAGTATTATAAGGGCAGTCTTTAATTTATTCCACTTGATTAAAAACATTCATATACAGATTTTGTTAATTTTATATTACTAATTACAAACACCTTTCAACTAATCATGTCATTGTATTGTAACAGTGTGACTAAGTGGTTAAAGACTACTGCTACAAAGAAGAAGCTGCAACTAAGTAATGAAAATATTTATTCCAGTTTAATTTGAGAGTTATGAATGCACTGGTAATGTATTTCTCTTCCTTGGAGCTTTAGCCTTCTTAAATATTTACATCTTTTTCCACTCTTGGAAGAAGCAGAAAGCTTTTCAAAATGGAGATACTCCATTTTGTTTTTCAGTTAAAGTGGTACAATATTTAAGTAAGATCTGGTTATAATGAAAGATCAAAGGAGACAGTATAATTATAGAGAAAGAAACAAAAAAATAAAAATAAAAATTTAAGTACTCCAGGCAATTTCATCGTCCATTCCATTCAACGAACATGTACTCTGCAATGAGCATGAGATGTTGAGTGAAGAGTCTACTGTTTCCATTGTTCATCTCAACCCTTATTAAATAACCAAGTTGAGTATATGTATAGCAGTGAGTACTCCAAAGTTTTATAATTTATTTACCCAGTGAGTACTTTTTCATATTATTTTCCTCATTTATCTAAATGTTGATAGTCAAATTATCAAACAAAAAATCAGGGAACTCAAATGGGTGAATTATTTTTTATAAGAGATTTTCACAAGAATAGCACTTATCTTTATAGTCTACTTATAAATTGTACTATTTTATATCTCATTCCAGGAAAAGGGAGAAAACAGTGGTATTTCTATGGATTATTAGCATTTTTATATATGCATTACACTTTTATTCATTTTTGGCACTATGTGAAAAATAATAAAGTTCTCCTTTATTGTAGGTTGTTGGTTACATGTCCTTTAATCTATAGAGAAGAAAATGTTATTCATTCATGTTCTTCAAAAGTTGATATATAGATATGGAAAAATATCATGTTTCTCAAATCTGAAGAAAGATGAAGTAGAAAGATGATCCAATTTGAAATTGTACTGAAAGGCTGTTGTCTGGTCAGTTAACTGGTGAATGTATAACCCAGCTTCTTTACTCCAGCTACTTTGGAATTTTGTTTTTTAAATGTAGTTAGTGGTGTATAATATAAGTAGAAACATAAGAGCTACCTAAAAAAATCTATACATTGGATTTCCACTCTATTGATGGTCACACATAATTACTTGGTTTACTAAAAGCAGTGTAAGTTTTTAATGTTCATATAACAACATAATTTAAGCCATTCTTAAACATCTTAATTGAGAATAAAGGAAATAAGCTCCTACTTTAGACTTATAAATACTATTTGCAAATGACTCACTGCCAATTGATTTTAGAAAATCTAAAACTTTGCTCTTTTGCCTTAAGATACAATAATTCTCACTGGTGGCCTCTTTAGGAAGTATCCACATTAGAAACACGTAATTATCACATCTGCAGTTCTCTTGCGACAAAACTAGATTCTCACCAAAACAGACACATGTGAAAAAGTGAGAGGAAGAAATAGGTGAGGTAAAGGAAAGAGTGAGTGGAAGAACTGCTAAGAAAAGAGAAAAACCAAAAACAGCTCATTCCTATTTTAATATTATTATAAGGTGTTGCATTTTGTCTTCTCATACCACCCTCAGTTTTAAAATTACAGGCCAACTGGGAAAGATGGAAATGAGTACAGTACTTCCTAAAAGCAAAGAAATCCAATATTGCTGTTGTCTTGCGATAAGCTTAACTTAGTAGAAGTTTCAATAGTAAAGATGAGAGAAAAATCCATACACATTAAGTATTTGGAGGCTATGACATGCTGTAGCTTGAATTAAATAACTTGTTCTCTTACGGTTTTGCTCATCTAAAGATGGATTTTAAAGCTACTAACCTCTCACTTTATGATCAGGCTTTTTATTCATCATCTATAACCTAATAGCCCTTCATTATTCACATATTAAATAAATATAAGCTTTTGTTCTTATGCCTCCAGAAATTTATCCATCTCTCAGTTTCCCATTTGTAAAAAGGGGTAATGATATTTGTTATCCATCTTATAAAACTAAATTGTTAACACTATAAAGCAATTTTAGTTAACTAAAAGGATGTCATATTTATAATGCTAGTATGATAACATTATATATAACATAAATTTATAATGCTGTGGAAAAGCTCTTATTTCTCTTATTGCACTGGAGAGCTAAACATGAATACTATTATTTAGCAACATAATTTAATAATAGGAGAAATATTCACATCAGAACATTTATTTATTCACAACAGAGCCTTTCTTACAAAACATCTATAGAAATTCTCTGTTTAAGCACAACATATTCCTATATTACATAATACAGAGGAGACATATTTTATTATCTTTTTGTAAGTGAAGAAATAGACACACTAATAAATTCTATGAATAATGCAAAGCCACACAGTAAATCAATAAAACTTAGGCCTGTAGACTCCAATTCTGAAATTAATCCATTAAATCTATTATATGTTTTCAGTTTACAAGGTATTGTAAACTGTATATGTTTATGTCATATGTATATGTCCTATTCAGACATAGGAAGGATCTTTGTACTTTACTTAAATGCGACAGAACATAAAAATGCTCAGTATCATTCCTAACATGTAGTAAGTGCTTAACAAATGTTGAATACTATGATTTGTACTGAAACAAAAGTCTAAAGTCACTTATGTCATACAAGTTGCTGTAATGGACTACAGTCAAAGCAATTGTGAAAACTGAATAGTTCTACCAGAAGCAGTACAGGATAGAAGTTATGGGCACGTTTGTTTTTGAATGTGTGTGAATTACCAGATGTCTGAAGATTGCAATATGCTAGCAATAATCTTGAAAACTTAATGAAGATTTATCAAGAAACAGCAGTTTTGGAGATACCAATGACCAGGAATATAGCCTTGGACATTACCATAAAACCTCCAAAGTAAACTGGGAAAAGAAAATGAGAAGATTATAAATATATTTTGAAGAAAAAGAACTAACAGCACCTCCTGCATTTATGCTTTCACCTAAGTCCAATAGAAAACAGCTATGTAATTACATACGTAAGCAAAGATGAAAAAATATAAGCAAGTATCCATAACTACTTATGGTAAATAAATTGTTCAAATTGGTAAGCCAAATAAGTTTATATAATTTTTTAAATTTCCATAACAACCATACATTACAAATTAAGGCTGTGAAAACAACATCAGACTGACAAGTCAGAATGGACTTGGACCCAGGATGTTGTAAAATAGGGGAACGCAAAGAGGCAACATTTGACTCAAGTTAATGCTCTGCTGCTCATACTAAACAGAGGGGTCTTATCATAATCACTTAAAATCAACAACATTATACTTTATAGTAGAAAAATCTGCTTTGCAAGAGTCTCTCAAAAAAAAGAATGAAAAATAAAAAATAACTCAGTGAGTTACAACCTGGAAGACATATAAAAGCAAGAACACATTATTTATTAAATAAAATTGATATAAGTCAGATGAAAGAAAATCTTTACCTTTATTATAATGGAAGAAAAATCTCTTAACAAGGACTTAAAAATAATGAGAGGCCCAATTTTTAAAAACTATTCTAAAGAGTTGCAGCTATCCTTCGCCAATGAAAAAGGTAAAACTGTAGGAATGCAAAAAAGATTAAAAAACTTCTTAAAAAGTTAAATAACAGCTCTTCTATACACTCTAATTTGAAAGATAAAATATTTTATTCTATAATTATGAGATTCTTCCATGGAATCGTAACTTACATATTTGTGTGTGTGTGTGTGTATACCCTTGTGTATACACACACAAATATATTTTTTTGGTATGGAACTTAGAGCTGATATCTTAGAATCAGGATCTATAATTTAAGCTCTGAAGATCACAAACTCTTTTCAGAACATCCAGACTATGATGCTTAGAATAAGGTAGTTCACTATCCAAATAAAGCCTATGTTGCCTTCAAGTCTGAGATTTAGAAGTCAGAATAGAGTCCATCCTTGAACAAAACAATTACACTTCATAAAACTGAGGATAATGTATATGTGTGTGTACACACAAGTACATGTCTTAGAACTGGAGTTGAGTTCTTTAGGTTAGGGCTATAAGCAACTGAATAGTTGACTTTATTAGGGCAGCTGGTGGGAATGGGGAAGAAGAAATTGGTTCTATCTACCATCACTAAACAAATCCCATCACCTAGTCAGAATGAGTAGAAATGACCATTTCTACTAACATGCAAACAACATACACAAGAATATACACACACACTCCTGAGGCTGCTCATTTACAACACTGCCTCTTTCAATGCTACCTTGATGTTCATTTTGGCCCAATTATATGCTTTACCCCTAACTGTACCCCTAAGTGTAGCTCAGCATATGGTAGGCTCAAACCAAATACACAAGAATCAACAAACAAAGGATATAAAAAATTCAGGTTTATAAAACAAACCTGAAAGATTTGGTAACCAGATAGGTAATTATGAAAAGAGTTAACTCAGATCTTCTCTTCACATAATAAAAATTAAGTATCCAAGAGTAGAAGGTGCCCAAAGTAGGAACATTAACTGGGGCAGATGGAAGTTGACATTTTGCTCAATCAATACTATAATAGGAAGGGCAGACGTCTATACCTAACCAAGTTTGTCTCTAGAGAAAGGAAAGAAAACAAAGAAATAGGTGGGGATGTGGAGAGTGGCAACACTAGATTCTGTCATGTCCTGGTTTCCCAGAGGAGTCTTTGTTTTTTCCTTCTTTTTCTTTTTTGAACACAAGTTTCCCAGAAGTTATCAGACTTCTTAGAATTTTCTGTGAATAATTTTCAGATACCACCACTTCTGCAAATTCTCTAGTTTTTAAAAGCTTTTTATGTTACAACATGATGGGTGCACTTAAGGAATATTCTCCTTAATCTTTCTGACCTGTCTCTGATCTCCAGGAGCAATGACAAGAAAACATCAAAGAGAAACAGCAGTTGTTTAAACTTGGAAGGAATCATTAAAAAAGAATGAAATTATAGTATTAATTTCCAGCATCTCAAAATAAATGTGGCCTAAATAAATCAGGGAAAATGTAGATTTACTCTTAAAATTATTTATTAAAATGGAGGGTAGGTCTGAGTTGTTCTTGTGTCATTGGCAGAGGTAGGTTAGGAAGCTAAATAAATAGTAATTAATAGAAATCCAAAACATTAAAGACTATTTAAAGCAGTAAAGACTATTTAAAGCAAGGGACACACTCCTGGGCATATTTAAAGCAATAAAGACTAGTTAAAGCAAGGGACACACTGCTGGGCATATATCCGGAAAAGACAAAAACTCTAATTTGAAGAGATACATGCACCCCAATGTTCATGGCAGCACTATTTACAATAGCCAAGACATGGAAGCAACCTAAATGTCCATCTACAGAGGAATGGAGAAAGATGTGGTATGTGTGTGTGTGCATAATGAAATATTAATCTGCCATAAAAAAGAATGAAACATGATAGATCTAGAGATTATCATACTAAGTAAATCAGATAAATACAAATATCACATGATATCACACACGTTGGAATCTAAAAAAAATGATACAAATGAACTTACTTACAAAACAGAAATAGATGCACAGACATATTGATAGAAAACAAACTTATGGTTACCAAAGGAGAAAGGGCGAGGAATAAATTAGGAATCTGGGATTAACAGATACACACTACTATATATAAAATAAATAAACAACAAGGACCTATTGTATGGCACAGGGAGCTATATTCAGTATCTTATAATAACCTATAAAGGAAAGGAATTTGAAAAAGAATAGATATATATATCTGTAACTGAATCACTTTGCTGTACACCCGAAACATTGTAAATCAACTATACTTCAATAAAAAATACAAAAAAAATAAAGCAAGAGACAAATGATATGATATGACACAATCATTATCATAATTGAAAAGTAACCTCAAAATTACTTACATGCTACTTCATAGAAATATGAGACACTATATTGTTTTCAATCTAATATGATATATTCTGGGCATAAATCTTTACAGATAAAGGGAAACTGCTTTTGGTTAACTATGGATAACGTTGACATGAATCTCAAAAATCAGTGAGTTTTCAATGCTGGCATATTAAGATCATTCTATGGATTGCTCTCAAGATTTTTCAAAGTTTACCAATTAAATAAAACAGTAAAATTATTATAAGTGAGAAGCAAAATTACAATGTGGGAGAAGCATAGCTTTTAATATATTATTTTTACTATTTAAAATATACTATTTTTATTACATGATGGAAGAGTTTTATTTATTTTTTAGGGATGTCAAATAAAACACAGGATATCCATTTAAATTTGAATTTCATAAGTGAATAATTTTTAGCTTAAGTACTCCCTAAATATTGAATGGGCATATGTATGCTAAAAACATACCTATTTATCTGAAATTCAGATTTAACTGGGAGCCCTGTATTTCTTTCCTTCCTTTCTTCCTTTCTTTTTTCCTCCCTCTTTAAGTTGATGTACAATATTATATAAGTTACAGGTATATAATAGAGCAATTCACAATTTTTAAAAGTTATACTCCATTTATAGTTATTAAAAAAGTTGGTTATATTCCCTGTATGGTACAATACGTCCTTGTAGCTTATTTTTTATACATAATAGTTTGTACCTCTTAGTCCCCTGCTCCTATTTTGCCCCTTCCTCCTCCACCCTCCCCATTGGTAACCACTAGTTTGTTCTCTATATCTCTGAGTCTGCTTCTTTTTTGTTATATTCACTAGTGTGCTGTATTTTTTACATTCCCCATATAAGTAATAACATGATGGAAGATTTTTAAAAATTGTTCCTCAAAATATCAAAGTGAGAAGGCAGGTAGCAGTAGAAAAATAGCAAGTATTAAATATTATATTAGGAAGAGAAAATAATACAATATTTAGATATTTAATTCAGTTTTGAAATATAACTGTTTCATTTTAATATTAGTAAAGAAAGTCAAACATGATTACTAAGTTTGAAGCATCTAAGATATCTTCATTCAGGAAAACATTTTGTAACTTTTAATACAAACCACAAATGTAACAGGTACATGGTATCCTATGTAATAGGTACATGGTATCCTATGATAATATTGTTGTCCTGACCTAATGAATATGGTCTAACTGCTCTCTATCCAAAATTTTAGAAGAAGTTTTTGTAGTATATTGTGAACCTCAAAATAAACACTTCACACATGTCACAAAATGAAACCCTGTACAAAATAATTTCCAATATAACTTCTTTAATACTTTTAAGATATTATTCTATTATCTATTTTATTCCAATGTTGCTTAAAAGCCTGCTGTCATTCCTATATAAGTGATCTGTCCTTTCTCTCTGACTACTTTTAAAATCTTCTCAGTTATTTTGGTTCTAAAGTTTTACTCTTATGTATTTAGGCATCAATTTATTTTATTTATCCTTCTTGAGATACACTATTCCTTCAGGATCAGTGGATTCATGTTTTTCCATCATTTCTGTAAAATTTACAGCCATCATCTCTTTAATCATTGCCTTTCCTCCATTCTCTTCTTTTGGGGCTTTGATATAATAATGTATCTTGGACCTACTCATTTCATTCTCTATAATCTATGTCTCTCTTTTTTCCATTACATCATCACTCTATGTAATTGTTTCCACATGAGGTAATTTCCTCAGGTACATAATTCAGTACGCTAATTCTCTCTTCTACTGGTTCAATCTGCTGTTTTCTCTGTTCTTAAAGTTTTTAACTTATGTTTTCTTATTGCTAAGAGTCCCATTTTCTCCCCATTTGCTCATTCATAAATGATGGTCTCTTGTTATGTTTTCACCTTTTAAGTATTGGGTTGGCCAAAAAGTTCCTTCGGCTTTAAAGTAAAACTAAAAAGACACATTTTCATTTTCACCAAGAACTTTATTGAACAATGTACTCACTGTTTTGTTCCACTACCTTCTGCCATTTTTCAGGCAACTTCATAATTCCATATTCCTCAAACTTTTTATCTTTTTTGAGCAAAGAACTTTTCCAGGCACCTCTTACAGTCTTCCAGGGAATTGAAATTTTTTTCATTAACAGAATTTTCTAAAGACCGAAATAAATGGAAATCTAAAGGTGCAATGTCTGGTGAATATGGCAGATGAATCAGAACTTCCCAGCCAAGCTGTAACAGTTTTTGCCTGGTCATCAAAGAACATGTGGTCTTGTGTTATCCAGAGGGAAGATTATGTGTTTTCTGTTGACTAATTCTGGAAGCTTTTCATCCAGTGCTACTTTCAGTTGGTCTAATTGGGAGCAGTACTTGTTGGAATCATTTGGTTTTCCGGAAGGAGCTCATAATAGAGGACTTCCTTCCAATCCCACCATACACACAACATCACCTTCTTTGGATGAAGACTGGTCTTTGGTGTGCTTGGTAGTGGTTCAGTTCGCTTGCCCCATGATCTCTTCTATTCCACATTATTGTGCAGTATTCACCTTTCATCGCCCCTCACACTTTGTTTTCAAAACAGAATGTTTTTGTTACGTTTAAGCAGAGAATCGCATGTGGAAATACGGTTAAGAAGGTTTTTTTTTCCCTTATGTGGAACCCAAACATCAAAGCGATTAACACAACCAAGCTGGTGGAAATGATTTTCAGTGCTTGATCTGGATATTTTGAGTATGTTGGCTATCTCCCAAGTGGGGTATAATGATTGTTCTCAATTAATGTCTCGATTTGATTGCTATCAACTTCAACTGGTCTACCCGACCGTGGAGCATCGTCCAGTGAGAAATCTCCAGTAGTAAACTTTGCAAACCTCTTCTGACACCTTCAATCAGTCACAGCATCTTCTCCATACACTGCACAGATCTTTTTTTTTGCGTTTCAGTTGCGTTTTTACCTTTCTTGAAATAATAAAACATAATATGCCAAAAATGTTGTTTTTCTTCCATCTTCAATATTAAAATGGCTACACAAAAATTTACCAATTTTGATTTTTTTTAATTTTATGCACGCTGATATGACAGCTGTCACAATACAATCTACAAAATTGTTTCGAATGAATTTAAAGACAACTAAGCACTACTAGAGCCATCTTATGGAAAAAATCGAAGTAACCTTTTGGCCAACCCAATATGTCTTTGTTCTTCTGGATATTTCATCATACACTACTTAACCTTGGATTGTCAGGGACAGTTTGATATACTTCTGTTGTGTCTGCATCCTTTGTGGTTTAGTATTTGCCCTAAACAAAATTTTCCAAATATGGATAATAAATGATAATGCTCACCTAATTCTTCTCTGTATTTTGTATTTGACAGTTCTAGCAGTCATCTTTTCATTCCACCTATTGATTAATGGTTTTGCTGCCTTACTTGTGCTTGGTGGGTTTTGGTAGTACATTCATTACTTGATTTTAATCTGTTGGAGTATGGCTGACCGAAAGTGGGGAAAACTTCCTGCAGAGAAAATCTATTTCTGCTTCTACCTTTAATCAGAGGACACCACTGACCAGTTCCACTTCAGCCTCCCACAAGTGTCTCATAGTCTCAGGGATCCCAGGCTGAGCTTTACACATTGCTGCTTGTCTAAGGTTAAGTGTCTTACCAGCAGTGCTGCGACGGTCATGTGTCCTCAGAGCATCTCCTTCTCCCTCTCCCAAGTCCTGGCTTCCTACATTTCTGGCTCTTGCTCCCTGCTCCTTGGTCTCATGGTATTTTGGGGCAAGAGTGAATGTAAAGACTGACAGTAGATGTCCTTTAACAGGGTATGCCTCATAGGGTATGTCCTTTTACTGGGTCAAATTTTTCTACAGAGGGAAGGTTTTTCAAAGTTCCAAATCAACAATTATTCCAGGCCATACACTATTCGCAAACTGCTTTATTCTCCTATAAAATGAATGTCTTTTATATCATCATTACATTGAGGTTTTTGATGTACTGCACACTGCCCTACAAGAAGATGCTAACAATTTATATGCCAAACAACAATGCTCTTTTCATCTAAACCCTGCCAATTCCAGGCAATCTCAGTTTTAAATAGTTATTTAACTGATGTGTACAAAGAAACAGAATATTTTAAAAATTTACATTTCTTACCAGTTATGAGTACATATTTAAAAGCTACGTGCTTCTTTCCCCTTGCAAATGGCCTGTATATATCCTTTGCCTGCTATTCTACTCATTGCCATATTATTCCTATTTAATATTTAGAAAACTTAATATATTGAAAATATTAAACCTTTGGCAGTTAAATCTATTGCAAATATTAATTTTAAGTTGACATTTGTTACAATTTTTGTTGCTTAGTTGCTTAGTAAAATTTGTTACTTAGTTGACATTTCCATTAAGAGGCTTTAAATGCTTATACAGGGGTTCTATCATTATTTTTATTATATTTTCTGGGTTTCATGTCTCACCTAGAAAGGTTTCTTTTACCTAGAGATAAGAAAAATAACATCTTAATTTTTAAATCATAAGTTTGCAGTTTTTAATATTTAATGTCTGTAGTTTAATTCTGTGTTGCATGATCAGTCTTCTCCACCAAAATGGATAGCCAATTTTCTCAACACCTTTTATTGAATGACCGACCCTTCTTTCCTCCAATGTCTTGATGTATCATATATATATAATACTAAATTCCAATTTTATACGTAGGTATGTTAATGAAATATCATTTGGTTGCATTTCTTTCTGAGTTTATTTTCCTGTCATTGCTGTGCCTTATATTTTATTGTTTTACTTGAAAAAAATCACTAGTTATTTTCATACCTTTGCTATTTTAAAATGAAATTTAGAATCAACTTTGTTGATTTAGAATCAATTTCTCCTCCAAAATTCCAGTGGGAATTTGTATGTATTAATGTATGTATGTATTTGTATGTATGTATTAATCAAGTTAAGGTAAATTGATAAGTTACACAAAAAATATTTTCACAAAAATATTTGCATCTAAGAATATCGCATGACTTCCTAATCATTCAAGCTATATTTAACGTCCTTTAACACAGTTTTCTTTTTTCAGGTCTGTCTGTCAAATGGCTTAAGTTTATTCTTAGGTATTATGAAGTTTCCTTTTTTCTGCTATTGCAAATGAAATCTTTCTAAAATTTTTTCTAGTGGGTTGTTTCTAATTTAAGTAATATTAGCATATAGATGTTTATAAAATAAAATACTCATATTCAGCTGCCATCCTGAATTCTTCTTGCTTCTAATACCTTTTCAACTGATTCTTTTGGGTCTTCTAGGTGAATAATTACATCCATAAATAAAGGGCTTACAGCTTTAAAAAAATTCATGTTAGAGTTCTTCATTTTAAAAACATTAATAAGCAGTGTGCTCTGTTATCAAAAGCTAATTGCACTCATTCTCTAGGTCACAAAGAGACAACTGACTTTACTATCTCAGATAGCAGTCAATGCATCTTTGAAGTGATGCTATTAGGGGTGACTACGGGGAACTTTCTGACTCACTGCCTTTATTCTCTTTAGGGATGCATACACAAACAAAATTAAAACACAGTAATCTTCCTACCTAGAGATAACTGGGAACTCTATTAATTCCACTTCAGACAATTTCCTTCTTATTCACAAAGATGCAATATTTTAACCCCTTTCTTCCTTTCCTTTCTCAACTTGTGCTTTTAGTACACATACACACACACAAACACACACACACTTATCTCTTATTTTTTCTTCCTGAACTGCAAACCACCTTATTCATGACTAAATGTACAAATTTAGTAAAAAAAATAAAAATAGCAAAATTCTGAAACAACAAAAAGGAAGTCATAAGTTTTAGATTAAAATTAAAACAAATAAAGGGCCAATGCCATTAACCTTCATCTAAACTGTTAACAATTTTCCTACATATTCTCCATAAAGATTCCCATCAATTTATTCATTTTCAATTAATGATATCTGTTTTTCTACAAGTTCGAACACTACAGATACATTTGAATGTTATTTTGAATTCAATTTTAATTACTAACATTTAATTCTATTATTTTTCTTCATTGCACACATTTTGTATGTCAGGAACACACAAAGTCTTTTGAAAGGTGGCTCAGAAAACTACTCTCTGCAATCTCCATACCTCGTTCGTCAAAAAGTGTTATAAATTCTATCTTGAGAGTAATCTACCCTTTCTACCCGCATCTGCATTTAGGTTCTCAGCATCTTTTGTTTGAATATTCCAATAACATCCTAATTGGTGTTGTAGCTAAGTTCACTCCCATTCAACCCATTCTCTATTCTTCTGCCAAAGTAGTCTCTCTAAAATGCAAATCTCATTAAATTCATTGCAGTTTAACATCTTTAAAAATATATATATCTTCATTTCCTACTAGAAAGAAATCCAAATGCCTTTTTTTTTTTTATGACACAGAGAGCCTTCATCATTTGACTCAACCCCTCTCCAGGCTCTTTCTTGCCACTGCCTCCTCAAAACCCATTCTGCAGGCAGACTGACCTATTGGCAGACTTATGATTTCAGCCATTGTGCCTTTATTGTAGAAGTAATCAATTCTTTATACAATGGCATATTTATACAATGGTAATGAGAATCAACAAACAACTACATGCAACAGTATAAATCAATTTTACAAATATAATGTTGAGCAAAAGAATCCAGACACAAAAGATTACATACTACTATACACTTTCAATTACATAATGGTTAGTACAAACCCAAAAAATCTATGATGCTAGAAGTCAGAACTGTAGTTACTCTCACGGGTTGGGCTGTGATGAAAAGGGGGCATAAGAGGGCAAGAGGGGACACTGATAATATTCTGGTTTCTTACACATTGTAAATCAACTATATTTCAATTTAAAAAAGAAGAGATTAAGAAAAAAAATTATTCTGGTTTCTTGATCTGGATGCTGGTTACATGGGTATGTTCATTTTCTGAAAATCCATTAAATTGTAACTATACTATTTGTACACTTTATGTAAATTTAAGTAAAAGGTAAAATAAGAACAACAACAGTTCTAGTATCACTTTTTTGAAAATTTCCCTATGTCCCTCAGATAAACTTTATCTTACATATATACCAATATTATACTGATGATCAAGTTACCTTTCATATATCCAATTCTTTCCTGAGTACTAAGATAATAAATTTCTCTAAGGAACTTCCCTGAGTACTAAATCATAACTTTCTATCCATGTATCCCCATGCCCCAGCACAGTGCCTGGCAGTGAGTAATCACTAATATTATGTAAATGAGGGTTTCTCAATGTATGCACATTTAACATTTTGGGCCAGAGAATTCTTTGTTGTGGGAACTGTCCAGTTCATTGGAAGATATTTAGCAGCATTCCTGGCCTCTAATCACCCAATGTCAGTAGCATCCCTCCAGTTGGAACAACCAAAAATGTCATAAAGCATTAAATGTACCCTGGGGACCAAAATGCCCTACTTGACAATCACTTACATAAAAAAATGTTTCTGTCAAAAAATACAAGCCACATGTTTTTCCTCCTGGCTTGCAGTATCTTAGTTCCCCACTAGGGATCGAACCTGAGCCACTGCAGTGAAAGCGGTGGACACCAGGGAATTCCCAAGCCAAGCCGAGCCAAGCCAAGTGTTAAACAATTCACTTGCCAAAAAACTTTGGGCATTACATGGTTTGCTTCTAAGGGGCGACTAAAAAACGTAGGCTGTCTTGAACACTAGAGGGGAAGTTAAGCTCTGTCAGGAAAAGTTTATAAAATGCTTTAAATGTCTAGATAATCAAATGTAGTTCATATTAATTGCATGCTAGAATATTGTTTCCTTTGGAATTCTATGCAGAAAAGTGAGTTTGCCAAGCAAAATAATTGTGTAAATAGGACTGTACATTGTGGTGTTTTAAAAAATGACAGTTAATAGTAGCTATATGTATTCAATGTCCTAACTAAAAATTATTTTGCAAGGTTTGTATCTATGAATTGACCATTAATTCTAAAATATTAAGGTTCATAGTATTCTATCCATAAAACATTTAGTGTGAATATTCCATAAGAAAAGAATAGCTAGAAAATAAAGTACTGTGCATCAGCTATGAGAAGAAAACTTGACCAAGGGCATAACTAGCTTGTTAGAAAATAATGTGTTTGTACTTTATAAACTGCATGTTTTTGATTCAGAATGTGTTTTTGAACTTGACCTCTGTTGCAAGATGGTGAGTAGTGAAATAATTGAGTACTATTATGTTAATGGAGTTCGAGAAAAGAGAAAATGAATTGGTTTATATTTATGTGTCAAACTGATACAGTTAAAGTATAAATCTGACTCTGCCAAAATTATTTCCTGACAAGCAATTAGAATCAGTCTTTAAGAACAGGCTGCTGAGCCAAAACTGAATATAGAACATAGGCAGTTAATAAAAGAAACAAAACTGGAAAAATACAAGAAAAATGTTTAATCTCATTATTAGTCTGCAATATGCCAATAAAGGCATACAATTTTCACCTATCAAAGTAGTAAGATTAAAAATAACGGATGTGTACTTTCATAAACTGATAGTATGAATATATAAATTTGTACATATTCTGGAGGGCAAACTGGCAGACTTAGCAATCTTGACTGTTATTCTATTTTAAGGAAATATTTCTAAACTGGTAATCAGAGAAGTATATGACAATTTATATAAAGAGAGTGTTGATGATAGGAAATAATAAAGGACCTAAATGATTAATGACAGGGAAATTAAATTGCTCATAGCTTGTTTATACTCTGTAGTGACTGACACATCCCTCCTCCCCGTTTTTGTTCTTTTATAAGAACACTAACAAAACAGAGAAAATCTTACTTTATATGAAAAGGAGAGTGATTAAGAACAAGGGCTCTAGAGTCAAGACTACCTTGTTCAAATTCTAATTCTATTATCTTCTACTCTGTGATCTGGGTTAACTTATTAATGATTTAATTTTTCTAAATCTAATTTTCCTGTTTGTAAAGTGGTACCTCTTGTATAGGTTTGTTGTGAGGATTAAATAAGACATTACATAAACGTTTATCACAATGCCTGGCACACAGTAAGTGCACAATAAATTTTCATAGCTATGGTATCACTTGGGATGATGTTATTAAGAAACCCAAGATATAAACCTTAATATATGTTGGGTTTGCTACTGGGCAAATTAATCAATTAGTCCTAGCTAATAACTATATGTTGAGATTACTGGTGGTTTGTATTTACTTCATTTTGCTTTTCTGTATTTCCCAAATTATTTTTTGGCAAAAACAGTAAAATCAAAATATATTTAGAAATCTACATTCAGAAAAAAAATTTAAAGCTATTCATAAAAGGCATTTTATTATGCCTTTTGTAAGTCATAAAAACATCTGTCTTTTCCTTATCCTAAATGACCATATGTTTTTCAGTTAAAAATCTCACCTTTAATACTGTGTCTTAATAAAAAGGTCACCATTTTTATGCTCTTATTAAACACCTATAATACACAAAATGCTGGGGTCCTAATATTCTCATTCTGATTCTAACAATCCAGGAATTATGGAAATTTGAAGACAGATTTTCTGGTTAATAAAATAGGAGCTTTCTGCAGATGGCCTTAAGTTTTATTTTTAGTTACTAACCATCATGAGAAACAGGACATCTAAAAAGGCTTTTGCCTTTTATCCTTCTCTCAAGATTGATCTTAATTTTGACCAGAGGACAGCCAGTTGGAGGATGAGAAAAGAATTTAACTAATAAGAGATATTTTCTTTCAGAACATTTGCTCAAGATTTCTATAATGAGATTACCTATGATTGCACAGTAAGTACACATCTACTACTGTAATATGGTTATGAAAAAACCAAATAAAAATTGATTCCTGAACATCTAAGATGTTTTTATGCTGCTTATATGAATAGAAAATAATCTCATTTCTTCATAAGTACTAAATATTACAAGAAATCTAAAAGCATTCAGAGATAAATACAAAAAGTTTAGAGTGGTTTGTATTTTATAAACATCGAAATATCTAACTAGTGGACTTTTCAGGTATTGATTTTGATGTTCACGGAATTAAATACTGGTAAATATACATGAAGACGTTTGTATTGAACAGTTTCTTTATCCAAGGCAATTGACTTTTCCCTCAATAGTCTCTCTCACTCCACTGGATCTCTTGTGCCACACATGTAATGTGTTAGTTTTTGCCAGCAACACTGAAATATTTGATGTAGTAGACAAAGGGTAGAAAAAGAGATTGGGGTTTCAGAGACTGGTTATTAGTACCTGCTACTGTCATTGCCTACATTCAGAACTGAAGGAGTGAAACTTCCTAACAAAATGCTCATATAAGGAAGCTACATCTTCCTTTGCGAGGTATTGAATATGATCTACTGTTCTTCAGGAGAGAAAGGAAAAAAAAAAGAAAAGAAAATGAAAAATTACACAACTTGTTTGTTAGGAGTAGCTGCCTACAAAGAATCTCCTGATTGAAAAGAAATTTAGAGGATCTTCTTATTAAATATAAAAAGGACTTGAAGACTAATAAAGGTATGAGAGAAATACTGCCTTTCAGGTTAACCTTTAAAAAAAAATACATTACAAAACTCTATTTCCAATTGAGCTTCCCTCAAAATAAAAACAGAATTTCAGATGTCATGAGAAAAGAAAAAGTATATTTATTACAAATAAAACAAGTTGAATAAAATGATGTTACTGATATTTTCCTTTATCCCAGGTCTTATACTTTAAAATACATAAATCGGGCTTCCCTGGTGGCACAGTGGTTGAGAGTCCGCCTGCCGATGCAGGGAATGTGGGTTCGTGCCCCGATCCAGGAGGATCTCACATGCTGCGGAGCGGCTGGGCCCGTGAGCCATGGCCACTGAGCCTGCGCGTCCGGAGCCTGTGCTCCGCGGCGGGAGAGGCCACAACAGTGTGAGGCCTGCATACCGCTAAAAAAAAAAAAAAACCTAAATCATTTATTTTCATTAAATATGTTCTTCAGAATGAACACAAGTGAAGAAAAATCTTTTAAAATTATTCACCATTGTTAAAAAAAAAAAGTTAAATCTGGATGTAATTTCTATTTTAGTGCTTTTCTCCTGACATGAGAAGTTTGATCTCCCCAGCTGTGCTGTCAAAATAAATAACTTTAGTAGGACATCAGGGGATGGGAGGAAAAATAGGTTACTAAAACTTATCTTAAGTGCAGCACTTTTAAAGAGATTACTTTAAAGGAATCACTGTGAAGTACTGACCAATAGTAATGAAGCTAATTGCTCTCAAATTTGAAGGCACACATCAAGATAGGGAGGACAAATAAACTCCTAGTTCAAATGATAAATTAATCAAAACCATAATAAAAACCAATAAATGTAACCAGGAATTCAAGTGAGCTTTAGTTGACAGTGAGAATAAATTAAATTACCAAACATTTTCATTATTAGTATATAGTTGTACCTCAGGGGGTAAAATCCCTCATTGTGTTTGCAATTACATTCAAGAACAACCTCCTGAACATTAATTATCTATTTATCTTTAGCCATTCTCTATTCTTCCACTATAAAACCAATAAACTTGGTTTTAGGTAATGCTGTTTATTAACAGCTAACCAATGAAATCAGTAATCTGTCACTGAATGCCCTAGGTTTTAAAATTAAAGAGATTCTTATTGGCATTTAAACTATTACCAGAATCCTTCAGCTGTGACAAGGTATTAACATAGAAGACATTCTTTTTCCTGAATCAGTGATGCTTAGAAGAGGTGAAACGATTCCCTCATATATAATCACTCTGACTTTGAACATTTTCCCTGAAGAATTAGAAGAAAATAACAAAATTTTATGGATGATATTAGAAATATATTTTTTTGCTAAATGTATTTTTCCCTCTTTTGGAATGTAAGTTCCTTGAGAACAAGGCCTTATCTTTGTGTTACAGACACCTAACAGAGTATATGGCACAGAGTAAGCCTCTGAGAGAATTATTGGATGTATTGAATTAACTTCTCTCCTATGCATACAGAATAGTACTAGTTTATACACCACCCTTGGGAGAACTGAGAAGATAGTCACTCAAATCATTTTCTGTGTTTGATACTTTAGATGAGGAACCTTGGCTCAGAAAGGCTGGATAGAGTATGTAAAATCACCAAAAAATTGCTGAGTTGTGAAAACATTATCACCTAAAGGATTGAAAATCTTCTTTCCTAAACACATTATTATTGCATATTTAACTACTCTAGTTTCAAACCCCTTGAAGACAAGGAACAATTCTTTCCAATCTTTGTAACTCCTGTAAGGTCTAGGACACTATGGTGCAGAGTTCAATTCAGGTAGAAAGCTGAGTATCCAGAATTGAAGACCACTGAATTGAAATGAACTCCTGTTCCCATTACTGGTTCCTATAAATACAACCTGGTTGCCTCATCTCAGTTCCGTTAACTTCATTTAAACCTTGCCTTTCAAACGCTTACCTCCTCTTCTTTTAAAGTCTGCATTATTCCACTTCGAGTATTTTTTAAATTCAACCTTCTCCAGAATCACTTTTGCTGTGTTATTTCAATATCCAATATCTGTGTTATTTCAACTTTATTCTCCCTTTTATTCTTAGAATATAGTGTCTTCTAAATCTCACTTGGCCTTCTGTGGCCTTTCTAAAAGTTTGTAATTTCTTCGACGCCTGATAAAGTATCTTGGACTTATCCATCTTTTGTGTTAATTATGTAGTTTCCCTGATGTCTTTGCTACTAATTTAATTTCTTCTTAGACAAAAGTATTAAAAGCTACTGAATTCACTTCTAGGTAAATACCCAAAAGAATGGTAAGAAAAACAGGTACTTGCATACTAATGTTCACAGCAGCATTAATGTAAGAGCCAAAAGATGGAAACAACTCAAGTACCCATCAACAGATGAATGGATAAACAAATTGTATATACACACAATGAGGGATGAAATTGTGATATATGCTACAACATGAATGAACCTTGAAAATATTGTTAAGTCAGACATAGAAAGACAAAAATTGTATGATCCCACTTATATGAGGTACCTAGAATAGGCAAATTCAGAGACAGAAAGTAAAATAGAGGTTACCAGGGGCTAGGGGAGGGAGGAATGGGGAGTTATTGTTTACTGTACAGTTTCTATTTGGGATTGTGAAAAAGTTCCGGAACCAGATAGTGGTGATGGCTATACAAAATAGTGAATGTACTGTACTTAATGCCACTGAATTGTACACTTAAAATAGTAAATTTTATGTTATGTGTATTTTATCACAATAAAAAAATTAAAACCTACAGAAGTAATTTTCTTGACTTTCCTAGAGCAGTCTTTTGCTTCATATCAATTTTATCTCTATCACTAAAGGAAAAGGAGAGGGAGAAACAGAAGCAAAACCTATCGATACCTTTTCCTGTATTCCCTGTTTATCACTCTCTTTTTAGCTTTTCCCTTCTCCTTTTCCCTCTCATTTTTAGTAAAAATAAAATAAAATTTAATATGGATACTCAGCATTTTCCACACTTCAAGCACAATGATGTTGTGGATACATACACACATAGAACACTTCAAGTCTACATACACACACTTTCATGCATGCATACACACCCCACTTTAAATCTCCTCAGACTCTTGAAATTGTGTGAAAATTTCACCAAGATTCTTCTCTACTTTTTGTTTGATCTTGTCTTTCGTTTAAATTCAAGTGAATAAGACAATAAGCTTTATAGTCCGGATAATTAAAGCTTTTTAGTCTAGTTGCCAAATACTTAGTAAATAAAGGAAAATTTCAATTTTAAAAGTTTACCCACACAAAAGAAAACAGTCTAAAATGTGGGAGGGAAAGATAAATACATCAAAAGGATCTCTAAATGATATTACATAAATTATGGAGTAGCAGAGAAATGATATTCTCAAAGGAAAAAATGGAGCAGAGTGGAAAGTTACCTTAATCTTAACTACAAAGAGCTATAAGACAACTAAATTTATTATTTTTAGAGATGATACTTTAAAGTTTCAAAAAATTCTTCTGGTCTTAACTAAAAAGGATAAAATTAATAGGAGTAATTTATCCTCATGAAGCCCTGGAAAAATCAGGGAAAATAAATTAGGAAACAAATTTATTATATGGAAAATTACTGAAAGATCCCATACACAAGGAACAAAAGTACATAATATATGATATGAAAAGGCAACTGAAGCAAAGATGATAAATGATTTAGAAAAAAATCTATTCCTAAATAGAGGGAAGAATGTGGAGTTGTATAAAAAAGCAGAAAGATGGTGGTAGTGAATTTAAAAGTCAGTTTAGGAGTAAATTGGACTGGACTTACATAGTGAGGCATTTTCCTATTGCTAAGATATGTTTGGACAATATGTAGGCAACACTTCTTGGAAATAAAACCTGATCAGGGTTACAAGACAACAGAGGAGCAACGCCAGTGATTTATCAGATGCAGAGAAGTATAAGGGAGGCAATATGGACCAATCAGCAAGTTGCAAGGCTGAGTACACAGGCGATGAATGTGATGTCTCATGTCAACTAATGGGGCAGCCATGTGCAGCAAATAGGTAGAGAAGAACAGTAGTCAAGCAAATTCAGTCAGCAGTCCAACTTAGTGGCACAAGGCAAGTAGAGATAGGTAACAAAAGTGCTAAACAATCTGAACCTACTTATAATATTACTGGTATAGATTGGGTAGGGCAAGATCAGGCAGACAGATAGCATAGCACTTGGAAGGCCACAGTATAGGAGAATGGTAGGAGAGCCGACAGACAATGCTGGGCAGTCTAAAATGCTAAAATAGCAGATGAATATGTAGTACCAGGCCATTTGCTGATGGACAAAGCACCAGTGAGTGAAGAATGCAAATCATTCAGCAGATACGTAATGGGGGGAAAAAGGAGACACAAAAATGAAAGGCAGTTAAACAGGAAGACAGAACAGCAGAGAAGTGATGACAGATCATCAGAAGCAGTTGGGTAGGGTAGTGAAAAGCCGTCAGCAGGAGAACAAAACAACATTCAGGAAAAGAAGAGATTAAGAGTGAAGCAGTCTCCTGAATGGGGTGTCTTCCATCTAGGAAATAGTCATCAATAAACTGCGTATGAGAATCCACAAGAGAAACAGCACACAAATGGAGATAGCATATGGATCTGAACTCTACTGCCCAGGGATACGGAATGACCCTAGAACACAGATACATAACAATCCACAAGGAAATTAAACAGATGGGAAAAATGGGTCCAAGCGTTTTTTTTATGATGATAAAAGAAACCAAAACACTAAAAATTATTAATCTGGAAATGATTCGCTGGGATTGAAGTCTTCGCTTACCCCTTTCTGGAGCCCACAAAATGGGAATGTTGGGAATTTCTGCAGCAGAAAAACAGAAGAGAAAAGGGATTTCTGACTCCCAGTTTGAGGAAAGCAGGTCAAATTTAGGGCTGTATAAACTGGTTCAGGGAAACAAGAACCAGCCTGAACCTTCTCCCTTCCTCAGAATCAGGCCATTCCTGAGGTTTGGGAAAGGTTTAGGAAGCCCTCACCCCATCATTCCCCACAACCTCCCCTTTCACACTTACCTCCAGTGCAAACAGTTTCCAGCAAGGAGGTACTTGGGAAAATTCACTCCCATGTTTACACCATGGCAAAATTTCAGGATAGCCAACTAATAGTACTTCTTGTGTAGGCCAGGTTCCCGTTCAGTGGGATCCCTTCCACCCTTCGTGAGTGAGCAGAGGGGACAGGTTACTAGAAACTACCTACCTCTTTGAAAGTGGATGGGAAATGAAGCAGGGGTAGTAATACAATAAATAAATAGTAATACTAGTAAATACCTTGATGATCTCATCAGTTGTCATGGATTTTAATTCCATTAAGATACTGATGACTCTAAAAAAAATAGTATCTCTAACCCAGACTTTTCCAGATGCATATACCTAACTGCCAACTTAACACCTCCATTTGGATATCTAAAGGCAATTCAAATTTCCATGACCAAAGTAAAACTGATCTTCCTCCTCAAACCTCTTCTTCCCCCAGTCTTCTCCATTTCACTGAATGGCAACTCCATTCTTCCAATTGCCCAAGTCAAAGTCCTGGATCTTATACTCGACTCTTCTCTTTCTCTTACTCCATCTGTTACCTCTACCTTCAATATATAACAATAATGTATTTCTCACTACCTCTATCTCTATCATTGGTCTGAGTCACTATCATTTTTCACCTGGATTATTTCAATAGCCTCCTAAATGCTTTCCCTGTTTAAATATAAGTCAGATCATGTTACACTTCTGCTCAAAACTCTCCATTATACTAAGGGTGACACAGAGGTTCTACATGATCCATGGCTTGCTCCTTCTCCTCCTTTAGGTCTTTGCTCAAATGTCACCTTATCAATGAAGCTTTGCTTGATAGCCTTATTTAAAATTACAACCCTCTTTCCGGCCTGTACTACCTATCCACCTTCCCTGGTTTATTTTTATCCATAGTACTTATCACCATCTCTAATACTATCCATTTTACTAATTTACTTATATTTGTGACACACCACTAAAATGTAAATTCCATAAAGGCAGAATCTTCGGACTTCTTTGTTCATTGCTGTATCCCCAATATCTTGAACAGTGCCTGGTATATACACAGTAGGCACTCAGGGCATATTTGAGTCTATGAAGTGCTAATTTTCACAGGGCAACTCCTTTCTGTCTTAAATTCTCAGAGCGTTTTTCTGAAAAGCTTACACACTATGAGCTTTTGATTAACAGAGCAGATGCTAATACACTACAGGTTAGGAATGTCCTAAAGTAGTGGGTGGCAAACCACAGCCAATGGGACAAATCTTGCCTGCTGTCTGTTTTTTTGCATGGCCTGAAATCACGGTAATCTTCGCATTTTTAAATGATTGAAAAAAAACTCAAAAGAAGAGTAATACTTCATGACATGAATATTATGAGAAAGCCAATTTTAGTGTCCATAAATAAAGTTTTATTGGGGCACAGCATGGCCCATTCATTTATATCATCATATGGCAGACTTTGTGCTACAGGGCTGGCAGAGCTGAGTAGTTATGACAGAGACTATATAGCCCACAAAGCCTGAAATATTTATTATCTCTAAATATTTACTACCTCTAAAGAATAAGTTTGCTGATCCCTCTTTTAAGGTATTTTATATTTAAAAGGCAAACAGTAATAACTAAAGTTTGAACAAAGATAAACTAGAGCATTATTATTAATACTGTTGCACAAGATACACCTATGAGGGAAGGTACATTTATATTAGGATAGGCTTTCAATATTATATAAAAGCAGACCTCTCATTCCTCTAAATATTTAATACTGATGGTGATATTCATTCATCTATCCACCCCACAGAGCAATCCCATCTTAAGGGACAGGATACAGTACAGGCAAGTCTTAAAAAATGCCAAAAAGGGAGTAAACGAGAAAGGGAAGTAAATAGGACCCACAAATAGAACTCATATCAAAGTATCATGTAATTACCCAAAACCTCTAAATACTGTGTTTAACAATAGTGGGAAATTGGTATGACGTGAATCTCTTTTGAATCTTATCAATGGGGTTATAATGCGGGTCTCCTATATAAAATATAGTCTTGAATCACTGCAAGCATGAGAAACATTATAAGACGACCCCATTTTACTTTACTTACTTATTTACTGCCATGCCGCATGGCATGTGGGATCTTAGTTCCCCGACCAGGGATTAAACCCATGCCCCTCTACACTGGAAGCACGGAGTCAACCACTGGACTGTCAGGGAAATCCCGTATTTATATAATATTCAAAACTAATTTTGTCATTGCTTCCAATGCCTACATTTTGTAGAAAAGTATTCTTAAAATTTGCAGAACTCTATTCAAAATCATCTCCTAATCAAAACTGACCTATCTTCTCCTCACATAAAATTTCATGCTGAGGATTATTACATGCAAGGGCCATATAACATATGCTGCAATCAAACTTATGGGAAGGAGTGAAGAAGGTGAGGGGAAAACACTTAAATTATTCAATAACATCCAACAATATAATGCTATCTTCAGTCTTCATAGAGGATTATAATATATTGCCTCTTATCAATTGGTCCTTTCAGCACAATCAATTGCTTCTTCTGCATTGTTGCCTTTGATATTTCATGTCCTTCTCCCTCTCTGTGCAACTGGTAACAGTTCATTTTCAAACTCCATACTTCCAACAGCTTTACTTCTTTCTTCTCAGCATCTTTTGAAGGAACTTGGATTCTTCCTGTAAATTCTCAGTTGTGTCTGTTATTATGATTATCTGAAATGGTTACTCCCTCTGTTGGATATTTGTCTGCCATTCTTTAATAGCAGCCATGGTTTTCTCAAGTTCCAATATGAGGAAATAATACTAGTAAAATTATTAGAATAATTCCAAACAGTTTATTTTGTTATCTGAGTCCATTTTCTTACCCTCTATCAGTTTCCTTTTATGCCTGGCAATACAAATATTCTGCTCTAATTCAGTGATATAATTCTAAGAAGCTCAGAAGACTTGATAGATATAAATCAATTTGTCATTATATTACATTTTGTGTGAAAAGTGATATTAAGTCCATTTTATAGATGGAGATCTAATAAAAGGAAAATGAATTCACATTCTTGGTTTCAGACAATAATGAAGAAAGGAATATTCCGAAATCTTCATTCCTGAAACTATATCTCTAAATAAACATGCTTTTAGCATTTTATATTTGCAAAATATTTAATGATGCTTTATTGTCAATATCTTAGCATATATTTTGCAAAACTATTCTAGTATGCCAGTCTCTGTTCATTTTATGAGAGTAGGTTGTAAGGGTGAGTTGGAACACTGATTTCAAGATTTTATTACTCTGATAAATTCAAGGTAAAAATAAACATTTAGCATGTCATCTCTGTTTCTTTTTCCTTTTCTGTAACTTATCCTGATTGATTTTTTCCCCAGAGAAAAATTCTTTCAATATTTACTCAACCATTATCTACTTACTTTTTAAGCTAAAGTTCTATTTAGATTGTAGGTAATAATAGGAAATATTTATGTAGCAAATAAATATTGCTTTTACTCACATTAACTCACATAATATAACTACCCTCTGAGGTAGGTACTCTTATTCTCTCCATTTTACACATAAGAAAACTGAGTAAAGTAAGTTGTGTAAGGTCACATGCTAGTAAGAGGTGAATCTAGGATTCGAATCCAAGTAGTCTGTGCTCTTAAGCACTATGTTATGCTGCGTCACAAATGGTTATATGGGCAACACTACTTTTCTAGTAAGAGCTCTAATTAGACATAGAATTTACGATAATAAGTATATTTGTACTCACTTGTATGTTAACTGATATGATTCATCTCTCTTCCCCATTAGGACTCCCCAAAAGTTGAAAACTTGTTCTGATGCAGAGTAGGCATGCAATAAAGAAACGTACTTAAGGGAAAATGAAGACAGCGTTTTATTTATGGGTTCTTCATATATGAAATTTTTCTTTTTGCCTTATGCTAAAAATTCCAAAATCCCCACCTCAAGGAACAATGTACACTTCCCTCTGCAGTATTGCTATGTGGAACAGGAGGCTTTCAACATGATTTTTAAATGCAATGTCACATATTGCTCTAATTATCTAAATGTTCTAATGTTATACCTGTTACTTTTCAACTGGGATAGTAATACTAAGGAGCTTTTCCTTTTAATGCATAAATAAAACAAAGGGTAAATGTCTTGGGTAAGGTGGCAGGGTTGGACTTTCAAATAATTAGAACTACACAAGCAATTAACTCTCAGATGAAAGAAGCTGTGACTGAGATGTTCACAAAAAGGCTGGGAATGATGAAAAGGTCATGCTAGGACTTTGAACACGACGGATTTTGAATTCTCATCAAACAGTGAGTTCTCTATTATTACCTAGTAATTTTATATAAAACATTAAGCCAACTCGAGGTACAGCACTGACAAAAAAATCTATGATAAAAAATATCCCTTGTTTTGATGGTAAGATAAGTATTGACTGAAAAGGTTTCCAAACAACAAATCAACAAAATTGGAACCTGGTACTTCACAGCAGTTTAAATTTTATATACAAGTAATGGTATGGATAGTCACTAGGTTTGCACATTACATCAAAAACAAAATAAAACAAAACAAAATCTAGGGCAAAAAAACCAATCTTCAAAAATAATGATGTTAGTCTTACTGGGGAATGTACACTTATTGAATAAGTGCCAATTCTCAAAAGCGTTTACCTTTAGAAAGGATTGATGGCATGGTTTTACTGTGTGTATTGGTTGATAGTCATCTTATGAATTTTGGCTTCAGAGGAATCTCTGAATAATGATAGTTGCTATTTTGCATCTCCACAGATGGTACTACTCTAGCTGTTCTAAGAAAGAGATTAAAATAACATAGTTCTAGTTTATCCATCCTTCTATGTAAAGTGAATCTTCTGCTCTAGCTAGGAAGATTTTCTTAATTTTATCTTTCTCTGTAGCTTGATCATACATTTCCCTTTCTTTCTTACTCCCATCAGTAATGTCTTCTTCTCTCCTAATCTAAATCCTATTTCTCTCCTTCAATTTAGCTTAAATTCTACTTGTATAAAAATTTCATTGATAGCTCAGCTTTATATTAATCTTTCCCTTTAAAGAATTTTTTTGACCTGAATTGTCTGAACTTTTTTTTTTTTTTTTTTTTTTTGCGGTACACGGGTCTCTCACTGTTGTGGCCTCTCCCGTTGCGGAGCACAGGCTTCGGACGCGCAGGCTCAGCGGCCATGGCTCACGGGCCCAGCAGCCATGGCTCACGGGCCCAGCCGCTCCGCGGCATGTGGGATCTTCCCGGACCGGGGCATGAACCCGTGTCCCCTGCATCGGCAGGCGGACTCTCAACCACTGCGCCACCAGGGAAGCCCATTTGTCTGAACATTTTTGATACTAAGTTTGTATTGTTTTGATTTGTCAGTGACAACTTTAGGAGTACATGTACTTTAGCATTCACTCAATAAAGCCCAAGGTGCTTGGTAAATACTTGTTAAATTGAACAAAGACTATAAATGTTGTTTTTAGCAAACTGGTAGGTCATAAATGTGCCCATGCTCTGAGGCATATACTACTTTACAATGGATAATGCAAAATAAATATAAACCCCAGATAAAAGGGACTATTACTAAAAAGCTATCCTGAATGTCACATATTTGGGCCATTTCAAGCCATACTCCAAAAATTTTAAACTACAGAGGTACAAAGTAAATAGGTTCAGACGGGATATCAGGAGGTACTTAATGCAACTGCACTAATAATCCACATATCATATAGACTATAGAAATTCTTATTCTTGTTCCTTTGCCCATGCCTTGAAGGAGTAGTGGGAAAATGCTAACATTCTTATTTTTTAGACATATCCACCAGGTATGCTAATAGCTAACAATAGGTATCAGAGTACAATGGTTAGTAGCAGAAACATTTGGGGCTGTCATATCTAACGAGGTAATAGGTAATATTATTAATTAAATGAGAAAAAAAAGGTAAAGGAAAAAAGGACATTTACTGAGCATCTACAGACAAGCCAGGTTTTATACTAGATGCTTTTACATGCATTATAGTCACTTCCTAGCTTGGCTAACCTTGGGCAAATCAATTAATTGATCTGTCTCAGTTTCTCCACCTTTAAAATAGATACAACAATAGTACCTGCCTCATATGGTTGTTTTGAAGGCTAAATGAATTAACATATGCTTGAAATCGCTCCTGACACATAGTAAGTGCTATATATGTTTGTTAATTAGTATTATTGACTACTTTTATTGTCTCAATTATCAGAAAAAACAACCTTGAGAGGTAGGCATTAGTTAATTGAGTAGATGAGAAAACTGAAGTTTGAACAGGTTAATTTGCTTTAATTTCATAGTTAGTTAGTGGTAGAGTTTTAGATTCAAACTTAGGTCTGTCTGACTCACTAAGTGTTAGTATCAGGATATAGACATATTGCATCCCAACATATTTAGACAAAGGTAAAAAGATGAAAACATATTTCCCATGTCCAGGACTATTTCATAAAAATTACAAAAAGAGCTCCTTCAAATGGCATAAAATATAACCTTATTTGACCATAAAGGGATAGTATATTTTATTGAATCTAGTTTTAAATATTTCCAGTACAAGAGTTTCTAGTATTCTGCTTTCTTACCAATTTCACACTGTTTAGTTATCCTATTTATACAGAACAATTTAAAAATACTCAGAATTTTATTTCAATATGGTTGTTTTTACCTTTACCATGTATAATAGTATTTTACTTTAGTCATAACAATGTTAGAATTACAAAATAAATACTCATAGAGTTCTACAGTATCAGTATATGATACTTTGCTAGGGAAATTAACGTTTTCTAGAGAATATTGATATGTACTTGAAAGCAACTATATAATTTAAATGACCTACAGTAGTGATCAAATATTCTTTCAAAAACACAAATTATTAAACATGGTGTTCTGCTATGCTTCTGCTATAATACAGGAGAGTTCTTCTGGGTTTTAAAATGTCCAATGTTAACTTTTAGATGGTGCTGTTAAATGTAAATTCTCACTGATTTTCACAAGAGTCACAAATTAAGAATCATTAACATATAGTCAGTAACTCAGCTCAATTATGTCTCCTTCCTTTTACTTACACAGTATTCTCGTTTTTGAAGCATTATAATGTAAGAAAAATGGTTAATGACCACATAAAATTATAGTTGACTTACAGTACATTCATACCTGAAGTTATGAAATATATAAATTTCAATATACTGATTATGAAATAAATTTTATAAAATAAATAGCTTTTCTTTGATTTGATATTTCTGTAAAAAAATTCCTAATAACCCAAGTGGAAAATATTTGTAGAAAGTTTAGGTAGTAATCTGTTCCAAAGAAATGTAAATATTTTAGGCTATAAACAAAATATGTGATCTGGAATTCATAATCTTTTCCTAGAAATTCATCCTTTGTACCAGATTTTACCTCTTTCAGCATTAGTCATTTTGTCAGATGCCTCTTCACTTCCAAAATGAACCATAACAACCCTTTTAAATGAACATCCTTTACATCAAATTTATAGTTTCCTGAAATTTTTGCGATTCCTCCTTTAGTTTATTTCATAATGACAACTTTTATCAGGACACTTTTTAGGAGATACTACTAAGAACAAATGCTTGAAAATTTTTTTGGAGTGAGACTTTACTTAATGTATAACAAATCCAATAATTTGATCAATTTTGAAGGTTCAAAATTTTATGTATTATTTATAATGAGGGATCTTTTGTTTTTATTATTCTATATTGTCTACTGAGACAATGGTGCAATACACTTTATTGTGGAAGAAAAGTGTTCTTTCTTTGCTCCTTCTAAAAGTAAAAATTTAAGAAATGAAACCCAACATCATTTCAAATTACTGAAGAACAAAAGGTAAAAGTAAATTTAAAAGTCAGTTAAAAATGTGAGTAAAGATGACTTATGTTCATCTAACAGACCAGAGGTTGGCAAACTTTTTCTGCAAAGGAACAGATAGTAAAGATTTTAGGCTTTGCAGGCCTATATGGCTTTCATTCAACTATTCAGTTCTGCTGTTGTAGCCATAGGCAATAGGTCAATGAATGAGTGTGGCTATGTTCCAATAAAACTTCATTTATGGACATTGAAATTTACATTTCAAATAGCTCTCGTGTCACAAAGTATTATTTTCCTTTTGACTTCTTTCAGCCATTTAAAAATGAAAAATCCATTCTTAGTTCACAAGTCATACAAAGAAATATGACAGCCTGAATTTGGCCTACAGGCCATAGTTTGCTGACCCCTGCAATAGATCGAGTTTCTTGAGGACAGGGACCATGTCTTATTCATTTTTTAACTCCAGCACCCAGCATGGCATCAGATATATATCAAGGATTAAAAATAGAAAGCTTGATAAATGAATAAATAAATGAGACCTAAGATGCATGCTAGGCTTTTATTTAACTCTTTAATTCATAATCAAAATAATATATTATTATACAACCTTTTATTCTGGTGTAACTTAGTAGTCTAAAAGTGCTGAAAATTATTTTTACCTTACAAATATTAAATAGTTCAGTATTTTCTAATTTACCATAATATATTATCAAACATTTCTTTGTAATTGCAAAGATGTTCTTTTTAAAATAAATGTTTCTTCATCTTTTATTCTCTTCTAGACTTTATGTCTAAAGGGCTTTCACTTTACCTCACTTATACGTCCTTAATTATACTTTTACCTTTTAAGAATAATAAAAGATTCTTTACGTAATAATACCTATTTTGGATATAATTGCTTTTAAGTGATAATGGGACATGAAGAGATAATATACTTGGTATGGCAATGAGTTACATTCTATAGAATTTTATTACTAGCACTTCACCAATGTCAACGGATTATCCAACCTTTATCAGATCCGAGAAAATGCAATCTATTATTAAAAATAAAGCTTTTCAAAAGTTGTAGAGTATGGATTATTATGCTACTATATGTAAGCTTTGATAGTATCTCATGTTGAGAGGCAGGGAACAGACCAGCAGGTACGTGACTATCAGATAAACCTCATTCTAAGATACAGGGCCTAAAAGTAGAAACAAATTCGTAATTTAGGAAAATCAATTCTGATTGCCTTATTCGTATAAAATATGTAAATAAGATACATTTTACTAAACTTGCTATTTCCATTTTTCTGTTAATAGACCTGGAAGAACTCTAAAGCTATTAAACTTTTCATTTTCTCTAAGGTTCAAACACAGTGCCAATAACTTTAGATTGCTTTATTTCACTCACTCAATTTATCATTTTCCCCCTTTCTTTTTTTTTTTTTTTTTTGCGGTACGCGGGCCTCTCACTGTTGTGGTCTCTCCCGTTGCGGAGCACAGGTTCCGGATGCGCAGGCTCAGCAACCATGGCTCACGGGCCCAGCCGCTCCATGGCATGTGGGATCCTCCCGGACCGGGGCACGGACCCGTGTCCCCTGCATCGGCAGGCGGACTCTCAACCACTGCTCCACCAGGGAAGCCCTCCCCCTTCCTTTTTTTAAACAACCCACACAACTCACAAACATTGTCCATTGTGTTTGTAGATCAAACTTATTACTGACAATTACTGACTATAAAATATTAGCACCTGAAGGGAGAAGTTTTATATTATTTTACCTTTATCACTAATATTTGTGTTTTCTGTCAATAACTTCTGACTCTATTTAAAAATATTTGCAACCTTAAGTTGTATATAGGTACATATGCTCTACAAATAGGTTTCTCTTTTTAGGCACAATTATCTAAGACAATTAACTATATTATTACAGGTCCAAAATTATATTTCTGGATTCCTAGCTGACATCCCAGTGTTAAGTTTTAGATATTATAAAAATTGCAACTATTTAAAGATAAGAAGAAATTAGGAGAATTATTTTTGGGTGGTCTTATATTGCTTTTATGTTTATTTTTCAAAGGCTTAACAGCCCTATGGACTTTTGCTGTAGATAATCATACCTTGTGTGTGTGTGTGTGTGTGTGTGTGTGTGTGTGTGTGTGTGTGTGTGTATATATAATTTGAAATAAAGTAAATCTATTAAAGATCAAGATATTCACAATCAGGTAACTTACTTGTTTTCAAAAACAGATATTAGAGAAGACATAATTATATGTATTTACCCCAATACAATTTTAGTCAGGTAGTTGCTATAGGCATATACAAATATAAGAGCACTTCTAAGGTTTTCTGGTAACTGAAAAACTGCACTGAAGAATAAAGAAAGGACTTCTCAATTTTCTGATATAATGAAATACAAAAAGTCATAGAAAGACATAGACTCTTGTTAACAGTAGCAAAGAAAAGGTTGGGTGATAAACAGATACTAGAATGGTAGAATTTCAAGACCTCTGAATTATATGGAGATGGAAAAGATAAAATATGAAGCTTACTCTGTTAAAATTTTTAAAAATTTAACAAGATTGTGACGATTTCATGGATATACTTTAAATCTAGTATACGACTATTTTTGCCCATTTGATAGTTATATATAAAAAATACTACAAATTTGTCCACTTTGGTAGTTATGTAATAACTAATAAAAAAATTAACCCTTATAAGTTAACCCTTACATAGTGCTTACTAAAATGCCAGGAATAGTTCTCATTGAAACCTCACAGCCACCCTGGTAGATAAGCACTTTCATTTCCCTCATTTTATAGGAAATTAAGGCACAGAATGATTTAATAATTAGTCTACACTCACCGTATTGCAAGTAGCAGAGCCAGAATTTAAAAGTTTAGATTTGCAACCTAGTGTTTTGGTATTAACTTGAAACTCCACGGAATACAAAATATTTAATTTTGTGATGCAAATTATTTTCCCACAATTAAAAATAATTTTGTTAACTGGTTATGAATGAATTCTATGGTAACTTTTTTTACTTTTCTGATATAAAAGTAATATTATGAAAATATCAAACCAGTACACAAACAACAAGGATATATAAAACCAGGGTCATTTACTTCAAACACTTAACCCAACACTCAAACTCCAAAAATCAATGTCTTCACATATGTGGAAGATTTTCTTACAAACGAAACAAAACATAAACACACCTTTACAGGAGATGGCTCCCCTCCAATTGTACTTTTTAAGTTAGTCTCACAGTTTAAAAGAAATATAAAAATTGGCCAAAGGACCATTTCCCCTTAGGACCCAGAAGCTATATAAGAATTACTTCTTTTTTAAGTAGTTGAAGCTAACAATCTCCCAGAATTCTATTCTAATTGCTTAACAAAATGACTTTATTTATAAGCTTAATTATAATAATATTCCAAAAATTTCTGTGCCATGATTTTTACATAGAAGAATAGAAAACATTTTAAAACTTGTTAAAACAATGTGCATTTTCACATACTAGAGCCAATGGTTCCCAAAGTTTGGAAGCATGGTCTATGGGCCAGCAACATGTGTATTACCTGGGGCCTTACTAGAAACACAAATTCTTGGGACCCACTGCAGATTGACTGAATCAGAAACACTGTGGGTGAGACACAGCAATCTGTTTTACCTCTAATTGTGGTACAAGCTAAAGTTTGAAAACTGCTATATTAGAGTAAGGACAATAATATTTAATAGGTACTGAGCAGAAGTATCTCGCTATGAATAAGATAGGAGACATAATGGTGCACTGATTTGGAAATAAAAAACCAGTTAACAGTAGGTTGAAATTCAGCCAAGAAACACTTTTCTGGGAGGTAAAGGAAACAATGCCACAAGTATTAATATAAGTTTGCATATGACTCTGAAGTGACACATGAAGCTTATGGCTTCTTTAAAAAGAAAGAAGGACTTTCCTCCTGTATCACTGAGCACTGTCTATTCTTCATTCTTTCCCTAATTTTTTTTCCTGTGCAAGGTTGAAGGTGATTCTTGTGGCATGAAGCCTAGAGATTAATTCTGCCTTTTGGCTTATTAAATTCTGCATTTAAATTCACATTTAAAATTATGGAATATATAACTTTCTCATCAAATACTATAAAATTGGTATAAATATGCTATTGCAGTCATCCTACTTGAGACCAATGACAAGGGTATCTCAAGACAAATCAGAAACATTTTGAATTATATTAACAAAGCACATCAGACCAGATGCCATGCTGAGTCAGAGTTCTGCTGTTACCTACTTTGGCAATATGCCTGAAATTCAGCCGATACCACAGACCACTGAGCAAATGCAGGATTACCTTCTGGACCAGTTCAATCTTCCTCATTTTAGATAATTTCTACTTTAAGTCCAAAGAAAAGAAGTCAAGAAAGTTTTTTTTAATATAATGATTCTCCCACAGCAAAATGTTCACATTCTTAGAACCACAGGTCTCTTGTTCTGTCTAGCAAAATTACATAAATCATATAAAAAGAATAAAAAGGATTAAAAATAACATGAATAGTCTACTCATTGAATATCAGAAAAGCATATACTATCTCACCTCTGGAGTGACATCTCGTGGCGCAAAGCCTGTTCCTCCAGTTGTTAGTATCAAATTAAGTTCCTTTTCATCACACCAATCTATCAGGGTTTCCTGAAAGAAAACAATAATATTTTCACATGCAGAAGGACTTGCCTGCCTACTCAAAACATTCACATACTGAAATACTTCGTATACAGTGAAGAAACAGATTCTTTTCAACACTCATTAAGAAAAATGTGAAGCACAATTCATGGAACAGTTTCTACTGTTAATCAAAAGACACTGCAGTTAATCAAAAGACACTGTATTTTATTCATTATAGAAAATGAAGATGCAACCATCATATTCTTGAAAGTAAATGTAACACAGGAAATAGCATAAATAGTTTATAATTAATGTTCATTATGTATTTAAATGGCATGTCTGACATCTTGTCAGCCACTCAAAATATATTAAGGTTGAAAAAATTGAGCACTATTTCTAATTATATGATCTCATTATTTAATAAGTATAGCAATCCTGTCAGGTAAATAGTCACACTTCAGTTTTATATTTAAGGAAACAGACTCATTGGTTTTATTCATTAATAGACTCAGAGAGATCAAGAAATATACTTGCTCATGGGCTCACAAACTAGAAGGGGAAAAAGCTAGAATTTAAACTTAGAGTTGTTGGACCCTCAACAGATGTTCCTCTATATTTTGCCTATGATTGAGTCAATATTTTTTTTCCCTAAGTTTCAAGTGGTTTAGGAAAGTTTTACGTTTTTCAGGATTTTATTTTAAATAGTTGCCTTAAAGGAAAGGTGTAGGAATAAATGATTGGTTAAAGTTTCTCTTTTTCCACACCAATATTATGACACTTAGTTGAGATTAGAATTACATACCATAAAATTTTGGAGTTGGTAGAGACCTTAGTAGATTTGTCTATTCATTTTACAGATAAGACAACTGAAGTACAATGTGGTTAAATAATTTACTCAAAGTTACCCAGCTAGTTTGTAAAGAAGTGGGACAAGGATCTCTGCTTACTCTATTGCTAGTTCTATTCATCCATCCTACATTTTGGCTATTTATTAAAAAGGACTATTAAGTGCTCATTTAAATTATAATTAAATATTTGCTTTGGTATTTTATTGTTTCATTACCTTTATACAATTCAGGTCCAAAACTTAATAATACAATTATATCATTTATGTACTGATAATTAGATGTGAAATACCAGTAGCAGGCTGATATCTATATGTAAAATACAATGTCTTCAGTTCTCTAATTCATCAGTGAGACAAAATGCATGATAATTATTCAGAAGGACAATTCAGGATTTTTAAATGATTTTTTTCCCTTTCCTTACTCATTTTTATTTCATCCTGGTATCACAGGAATGGAGAGCGCAAAACTCCAAATGAAGGAGATTTTTTCCCCTGCTGTGATTAATTAATGGCAACAAACTATTTTTAAAAAGACATAAAATATAGACTACTAGAGACTAACTGAAGAACTCCCACCACTGATATAGTTACAATTTTGTTCTGAGGAAAGCTCACACACACAAAAAATCAATGGTTAATCTACAAACAATAAATGCTGGAGAGGGTGTGGAGAAAAGGGAACCCTCTTGCACTGTTGATGCGAATGTAAATTGATACAGCCACTATGGAGAAGAGTATGGAGGTTCCTTAAAAAACTAAAAACAGGGCTTCCCTGGTGGCGCGGTGGTAATATGTATACGTATAGCTGATTCACTTTGTTATACAGCAGCAACAAACACAACAATGTAAAGCAATTATACTCCAATAAAGATGTTAAAAAAACAAAAACAAACAAAATCAATGGTTATTATAATAAAGGTGATTATGTGGTGGTTTCACAAATCAAACTTAAAATTTCCATTGTTTTGTTCTTCTATTTATTTAGAAATTAGAAAAGCAAAAATACTCATCATTCTAAGTAGTTATTATTTCTGGTCTATAAAAAAATACATAGTTGACTCCATAACTCAGCAATGAGATGAACTGATCTTGTCTTCCCACTAATAGATCTTAGAAACTTTAGATTTCTTTGTAATATTCCATATTACTGAAGTGTTTGTGCCACAGCATTCTAGTCTTTGACCACACTTCCATTTGTATCAGATCTTGATAAAAAGTGATGTGAAATCCAACTTGCATCAACAAAACAGCTCAAGCACTAAAAAAAAAAAACTATATCAAATACTAATTTTCAGTATTGTCAATACCAAGAGGGCAATTCAAACTTTTCAAATTTCAAGATGCCAACAAAAATAGTCAAAATAGTCCCTTTAGAGTGAAGAATGCTATTGTTTGGCAACAGGCAATAATTCTTATATTTCATCCATTGACTAAATAAACATTTACTGAGGACCTATACCATGTCTTAGGTGTTAAGAGTTAAAAAATAAGTGAAAGACTGACCCTGGTTTTAAAGAGGTCATAGTCCAGTAATGGTTCTCAACTTTGGTTATACACTGGAATTATCTGTGGAGCTTGTAAAAATACTGATGCTTGGGTCTCATTTCTGGGGTACAGCTTGGAAATTGTGATTCTAAAAAGCTTCCCAGGTAATTTTAAAATGCTGCCAACCAGTTGAGAACTACTAGCTTAAAGAGACAATAAGTTCAGTTATCTGAAGGTGAACTTCACAGCTAACCCAACTGGGTGGGCCCACAAAGAGGTCATAGCTTAAGGTTAGTTGCACCACAGGAATATTACTTAAATTTTTCTATTCCCAGGATGGATAACTGATAACACATACTCTATAGATTTTCTTTCATTTAAATAAAATTTGGTATCTCGAGCTCAGTTAAGGATATGTTCTAGTATTTGAAAAGTAATATTTTGTGGTCCAAAGTAGCTGTGTGATGTACCACAGTTTTTTAACTGAGCAAAAATCTTAGTTAGGATTTTGCACTTTTAAGAGAAAATAGGAATCTTATTCACTCAGCTGGTCTCCAAAACATAAGGATTCTTTCTCAACCGTTAATATAAAATACGAGTATTCCAGACACCTAGTGGTCATATACTTATTTAACACATCAGTTCGTTTATTTAACAATAAAGTGCCTTTTATTCAGGCACTTCATTAGATAACAGGGATCCAAAGACAAATAAGGCCCTGGCCTCAAGGACTGAGTCAAGTATAGGTGCTGTGAGTCTAGTCAAGAACCTTGCTACTAAAAGTATGATCTGAAGACCAGCAACATTTGTTTTACCAGGGAGCTTGTTAGAAATATAGAATCTCAGGTCCCATCCAAGACTTACTGATTCAGGATCTGCAATTTTAGAAAGACTTCTCAAGGTGCTATATATGCACGTTAAACTGGACTAAGCCATGCTTTCTAACCATGTACCACTCAGGATATTGTGAGTCTTACTTTTCTATCACGTTAGATCACCTGAAAGCAATTTATCTTATCATATATGTTTCTGTACCTATAAGATACCTTTCATTTTGAGATATACCTGGCTGCTACCAGGTAGTATGTCATTGAGGATTTCTACATAAACCATCATTATGAAAAATTCCTCTGCATCTGTTGCAAAACTGAGGCTGAAGACATTGTCTATTTTAATGGTGATTTTCCCTTACATAAAAGGTATTTCTTTAAAAATTTACTGCCTTGAGCTTACAGGTTAGCACAGTAGGATCAAGCTGTAACAAAGAATTTCTGCCTCTCCATATCTAACAGAAATCAACAACAACAAAAAAGAGTAAAAACTAGAGGAAAAAACTTCCACCAGCAATGATCAAACGGGGAAAAATATACAGCTTTATGTCATAAATCTCAAAAGTTGGGTGGTCAACGACAGAAATAAATGGTCTTTGAGAAGCATACTGCAGCAGGGTTGAGGCTCATAATGCTGTTCTGGCTCCCAAAGAAGTCATAATGGTGAATTATCCGAATCATAAAAATTCTCACTAATACCTTCAAATCTAGAGAGATGTAAACTGAAAGAAACTATCTTTTCATCTTGAAAGCAGCTGCTGTGAGAAACAAATGAAACAAGGGGTTGAATCTCTGTGATCAAGTTGAAGGTTCCAGGAACAAATGCACACTGAATTGGGGAACTAATCTGAAACCCAATGATATCCCCACATAAACGGTGAGTTAAACCCTTATATAGGTAGAAAAACTCTAGTACTGGACATTTAATAAAATCTCACAGAGAAAAACAGAGCATTCCATAAAAGACGATATGTTGTCTCTATTCCCTCGCTTCCTCTATTTTCCTTTGTGCAAGTCTGTCAAGATCTGATATACTCTGGGCTGACTTCATCTTTCTTCCTACGTCTCTGCAATGGTTTATAAAATAAGCTCAGATTGAAGACTGGATATTGTTCAAGCAGGTTTTCTTTTTTTTTTTCTTGATAACCATACAATAAACAGAAATTTGAAGGCAAGGAGAGGGTAGTTGGAAGGAAATGTAACAGTGCTAGCTTCCTTATCTTTCAACAAACCCTAAGGTTTAAAAAGTTAAAACTATGACTGTAACCTATTAATGATTTTCCTGATTTTTTTTTAACTTTAGAGAGATCTCTGTTTAGCAAATAATATCTCTTGTAATATGCTCTTTTCATTCATTTTCTTTTCCCTCTGTTTAAATGAAATAAAATGCTATTCTGTATTAACTTTAGAGAATTATCCTAATTTCATATAGCTGTATCTTTTACTCAATTAAACATTCATTCATCCATACTTCTACCTGTAATATAGACACAGAAAGATGTTAGAATGTTTTACAATTAATCTTAATAATATTTCTGGGTAATCAGATTTGAAGTGCATTTTATTTTTTACTCTTTTTATTTTAGTTTTTTTGTATTTTTGGAATTGTTTGTAATTCCCATGTATTATTAAAAACTAAAGGGATTTAAAAATTTTAATTTTCTGTCCTGTTTCAGGAACTAACATAGTGTTGTAAGTCAATTATACTTCAAAAATAAACAAACTTAAAGAAAGGGAGATCAGATTTGTGGTTATCAGAGGCAAGGGGTGGTGGGAGGGGGAATTGGATAAAGGTGGTCAAAACGTACAAACTTCTAGTTATAAGATAAATAAGTACTAGGGATATAATGTACAACGTGATAACTATAACTAACACTGCCATACATTATATATGAAAGATGTTAAGAGAGTAGGTCATAAGAGTTTTTATCACAAGGAAAAATTTGTTTCTATTTCTTTCTATTCACTAAACTTATTGTGGTAATCATTTCATGATGTATGTAAGTCAAGTCATTATACTGTACACCTTAAACTTATATAGTGCGGCATGTCAATTGTACCTCAATAAAACTGGAAGAAAAAAATGGATTCTTCTGGTATTAGTTCTTCATTCTGGTAGCTAGTACTTTAATGTCTCATTTCCCCCCATTATGAGCCAGCTGAGAAACAAATTTTATACTTAACAACAACTCATGTATTATTGTGGAAGATTAAATATGGCCACATATTCTTTATAAGTCCTCCTATCAAGAGGTGGAATGTATTTCTACAACCTTTGCATCTGGACTGGACTTACGACTTTGGCCAACAGAATGGGGCAGAAGTCATGGTGTGTGAGTTCTGAAGCCTATGTCTCAAAAGGCCTCACAGTTTCTGCCTTCACTGTTTTGGTATACTTCTATTAACATGATAGGAAGCCCAGGCTAAATCATGGAATGGTGAGAGATGATGTGGAGAGAAAGGCCTAGCAAAACAGATAGAAGCAAGGCCCTAGACATCTGACTGAGGCCATGTTAGACTCTCTAGCCATAGCTGAGCTAACGAATTATTTCAGCCACATGAGTGATTCCAGGTAAGACCAGATGATACACCTACCTGAAACCAGCAAATCTACAGATTTGTGAGAAATACTAAGTCATTGTTGTTTTAAGTCACTAAGTTTTGTGGTGGGTTTTGTTTTGTTTTGTTTTGTTCTTTTGCGGTACGCGGGCCTCTCACTGCTATGGCCTCTCCCGTTGCGGAGCACAGGCTCCGGACGCACAGGCTCAGCGGCCATGGCTCCCGGGCCCAGCCGCTCCGCGGCATGTGGGATCTTCCCAGACCGGGGCACGAACGTGTGTCCCCGCATCGGCAGGCGGACTCTCAACCACTGCGCCACCAGGGAAGCCCTTGTGGTGGTTTTTAATGCAACAAATACAGTACAGATTCCCTAACTATTTTCATAATTAGCATTTTTGCATCCTTCTCTTTCTCTATTTCCAATTTATATCTTATTAGTCATAAGTTTATACAAACTTTATAATAAATTTCCAAATAGCTTTGAAAGTGAACTTGATGTGAGTTACATTTAAAAAAACTGGCATAAAGTCTCACGGAAGTGATTGTATCATTTAATTATTCAGTTTAAGAAACATACCAATGCCTAGTATGTGCAGGAAAATGTAGGAATGGGGGAAAAAAAAAACAAACCATGACAAATGTCCTTGATATCAAAGAGCTCAGAGGTATGAACAAATTAATATAGTATGGTACATCAATATATCATGGTTAGTGCTATGAAAGAGGGATGCCCATGTTAAGAAAAGTTTTTTACAGATATTACATATTTATGAATATATAACAGTTTCTCTACCATAACTAGGATGAAAACTATCACTACAGAGGTTTTCAGCAATACTTTTCTCTTGCCCAAGAGTGAAAAACCCAATAAAGAGAAAAATGGGACAGTAAGAGATATGAGGAAGTAAGTTTAGACAAGCCATCTTTCTCTACGTCCGCCCGAAGTCACATACTCATCTAGATCTAAATCTAAAATAATACATTTTCTTTTTTCTCTACATTTATTGACAGAAACATGAATCATTGAATTAAGCAGACCTCACCAAAATAAAATCATTTGAGAAATGTTACATTTTTCTTTGGTCTACTAAAGAGCTGTGAAATAACCACCTGAAAAATTCCTATGTGTACATAATGAAACAGGGTCTTAGGGTCATCTCAGTAAAGTCTCCTCTAACGCCTCCAGGCAATTTGTTCCTGAAGTGTGTTCCTCTGGAAAGCACTTTTTACAGGTGAAAGAAATTTACATGTTTACATGTCTCATCTCTGAGAGTAACCTCCAAAAGGTTGATCATGAATCTCTATCAGTAAACAATTTCTGAATGTTATTTTCATAAACCACTGGAAAAGCATGTAGTATTATCACACTTAAATAGAAATTTTAAAAAGATGAGATAAAGATGATGTAATATTTTAAATAGCTTTTCATTTTATTTTACTAAATAATGTGCAAAAAGTTCTCAACAATGTTTTTGTGAGAGCAATGTGATTAATACGCGTTATTTTAGAAAATCTTGGTTTGATATTTTGTGATATGGTAATTAAAAAGTAAAAAATAATTTTAAAAGATAACTAGACTGAAATGGAAGAAGTACTTTACCTATATTTACTACATCATTACACAACATTTATTTTTCAATCTCATCCACCAAACACGCAAGTGCCTTTTTGAAATGGGGTTAATAAATTTCCATCTTTTATAATATTCATTAGTTGTTTCTACAAAATAATTGGAAGATGTTACTTTGAAAATGTTAACAAATAGGTTCAAAATCCACTAAAATTCTTCAAATGGAAAATTTTTAAATCAGTTAGAATTTTGTTTCCTAGATTTTTTAAAACTCTGCAGTTACTCGTTTTTATAAATAACACAGTATCATTTCCACTAACGAAATAACTTAATGTGAACAATTTTAAATATCCAAGTATCTTAAGCATGTTTTAATATTTTAGGAAAATTTTCTTAAGTTCTTCTTTCACGTCATTTTTTCCAAGTTGTCTCCTGAATTGTTTTAACTTCTCATTTATTAAGCAGATCCTCCCATTCCTTGTCCATTAGTATCACCTTATCTGTATTCATGTATTATCTGGGCTTAAAATCTCTTTCTCTGGTCCTTTTTGGCTTTGTCAATCTACTCCAAGCCACTTTAAAATATATTCTTTAAAATATATTTCCTTAAAACTTTTTAAAAATAACATTTCTTCATTGGAGAAAACAGCAACACATTTTCTAAATACTTGTTAACATAGCTGAAGCTTTCACTAAGCTCTTAAAAAAGTAAATGCAAACAATAGGTATCATCTATTAGACTAAAGAGCATAGCAAGTGATTAAAATGAGAAGTATAAGGGTTTCTGAGATATTTTGGGGGCTGTAGAGATAAAAAGGAAGCAGGTGGCTTTATCCAAGGAGTATTCATCCATAACTCTTCATACATTTATATTTTCCATTTCCATGTATATGAACATTATATGCATTCAAAACATCTATTTTTAAAAATATATATATGTGTTGGACTTCCCTGGTGGCACAGTGGTTAAGAATCCACCTGCCAATGCAGGCATGGGACATGGGTTCGACACCTGGTCCGGGAGGATCCCACATGCCACAGAGCAACTAAGCCCGTGCACCACAACTACTGAGCCCGCGTGCCACAACTACTGAAGTCCACGTACCTAGCACCTAGAGCACATACTCAGCAACAAAGAGTAGCCATGGCAATGAGAAGCCTGCACGCTGTGTTGAAGAGTAGCCCCCGATCGCTGCAACTAGAGAAAGCCTGCGTGCAGCAACAAAGACCCAACGGAGATAAAATTAAATAAATTAATTAATTGAAAAATATATATATGTATACATGCTTACATAATCCTTAGGACATCTCTTATGTAGAGAATATCCCAAAACTAAGATTTGTTGCATTTCAAATCATCATTCGTTATTCTCTTACACCCACAAAAAATGTCAACCCAGGTGCTATTTCAGGCTAATTGTACCTTCTCCCTTTTAAGAAAGTGAGGCTGTTCTTTTATTCAAGTTGTCTGATTCTTAACCCCTGGACCAATTTCAGTTTACTTCTATACATTTAGACACCAAACACTATATAGTTTTCCAATACTGTATGTACTACTTATATCTTTATTTTAAAGAATGTGAGTGATTAGAGTTCTAACCATTGTTGATCTTCATTAACATAATGTAAGACCTTGCACTGATTGTGTCAAATGGTTGTGGACAGCAGATAAATATTACTTATGATAATCCTTTTCTTGTGCTACTAAATGTCTTTTATCAATATGATTTTCTCAACCTCAACTAGGTAACAGTATATTAATCCTCTCACTGCTGAAAGAAATAGAAATGAGTAGATACAACTATATCACATGCCTAATTATTCAAGTATAAATAATTTGTGCTTGGGCATCTCCAGTGTATTGTTCTGAAAGAAGGTAACCCGGGTCCACATTCTTCAATTATCACAATAGTGTGGGAACACTGTTACGATGAGGAATTAGTAACTTGAATTGTTTCACAGAATACCAAGGACTTGCTCCTAAAGATGGAATATCACAGATGGAAGTTAAGCACTTGGCAGAATACTTCAGACATAGCAAGGGCTGAAAAAATGATTACTTTTGTTACTTTTCAACATTATTTCTGTCAGAGTTACACTGTCTAAGTATGGAATTTCTCCACAAGTTAATTACCTTAGAAGATATCAGTAGAGTTCAGGGTTCATGGTAATCTTCTTAGCATGAATTATGATAGGTCAAAATCGAAATGACATTTTTTAAAACATAAACCGCAAAAGAGAATAATCAAATGATTTAAAGACCTAAATGGATTTAAGAGATATGTCTTTTGACCTTTTTATCCTATTTTCCCTAAGGCCTTCACTAAGCTTAAGAGCCATATCTTGTGCATATCTGTACTCTCCAGTGATCTTATATAATAGGTTACGTGAATAAATTGTGATGATGCTACCGACATAAAGCTTTTCCTAAGATTGACTAGAACTCTGAAAGGACATTGAAATAAATAATAGGAAATCAAACATATTATCTCAAGATGACTCCAATAGGAAAACTTAGGAATCTACCTAATATAAGAAATGCAATTTCAGGCTTTCTCCAATCAGTCAAGTATTTGCTACCTAGAAAAACAGAATGGTTAAAATATGGAAAACAAACCAATAAAAAAGCTTCCCTCCAAAATTTCCCTTAGGATTCTAAGATTAGTTTCCTCTCTCTAACACAATAAACAAAAATAAACTCAAAATGGATAAAAGACCTAGATGTAAGACTGGACACTATAAAACTCTTGGAGGAAAAGATAGGAAGAACACTCTTTGACATAAATCACAGCAAGATTTTTTTGACCCACCTCCTACAGTAATGAAAATAAAAACAAAAATAAACAAATGACACCTAATGAAACTTAAAAGCTTTTTTTTTTTAAACATCTATATTGGAGCATAATTGATTTACAATGGTGTGTAAGTTTCTGCTTTATAACAAAGTGAGTCAGCTATACACATACATATATCCCCATATCTCCTCCCTCTTGCGTCTCCCTTCCATTTTCCCTAACCCACGGCTCTAAGTGGTCACAGAAAACCGAGCTGATCTCCCTGTGCTATGCGGCTGCTTCCCACGAGTTATCTATTTTATATTTGGTAGTGTATATATGTCCATGCCACTCTCTCACTTCATCCCAACTTACCCTTCCCCAACCCCGTGTCCTCAAGTCCATTCTCTACGTCTGCGTATTTATTCCTGTCCCGTCCCAGGTTCTTCAGAATCAGGTATATATATATATATTTCAGATCCCATATATATCTGTTAGCATATGGTATATGTTTTTCTCTTTCTGACTGACTTCACTCTGTATAACATACTCTAAGTCCATCCAGCTCACTACAAATAACTCAATTTCGTTTCTTTTTATGGCTTAGTAATATTCCATTGCATATATGTGCCACATCTTCTTTATCCATTCATCTGTTGAAGGAGACTTAGCTTGCTTCCGTGTCCTGGCTATTGTAAACAGAGCTGCAATGAACATTGTGGTACATGACTCTTTTTGATTTATGATTTTCTCAGGGTATATGCCCAGTAGTGGGATTGCTGGGTCGTATGGTAGTTCTACTTTTAGTTTTTAAAGGAACCTCCACAATGCTCTCCACAGTGGCTGTATCAACTTACATTCCCACCAACAGTGCAAGAGGGTTCCCTTTTCTCCACATCCTCTCAAGAATTTACTGATTGTACATTTTTGATGGTGGCCATTCTGACCTGTATGAGGTGATACCTCACTGTAGTTTTGATTTGCATTTCTCTAATGATTAGAGATGTTGAGCATACTTTCATGTTTGTTGGCAATCTGTATAACTTCTCTGGATAAATGCCTATTTAGCCTTCTGCCCATTTTTGGATTGGATTTTTTGTTTTCTTGATACTGTGCTGCATGAGCTGCTTGTAAATCTTGGAGATTACTGCTTTGTCAGTTGTTTCATTCACAAATATTTTCTCCCATTCTGAGGGCTGTCTTTTCATCTTATTTATGGTTTCCTTTGCTGTGCAAAAGCTTTTAAGTTTCATTAGGTCCCATTTATTTTCGTTTTTATTTCCATTTCTCTAGAAGGTGGGTCAAAAAGGATCTTGCTGTGATTTATGTCATAGACTGTTCTGCCTATGTTTTCCTGTAAGAGTTTGATAGTGTCTGGCCTTACATTTAGGTCTTTAATCCATTTTGAATTTATTTTTGTGTATGGTGTTAGGGAGTGTTCTAATTTCATTCTTTTACATGTAGCTGCCCAGTTTTCCCAGCACCACTTATTGAAGAGGCTGTCTTTTCTCCACTGTATATTCTTGCCTCCTTTATCAAAAATAAGGTGACCATATGTGCATGGGTTTATCTCTGGTCTTTCTATCCTGATCCATTGATCTATATTTCTGTTTTGTGCCAGTACCATACTGTCTTGATTACTGTAGCTTTGTAGTAGAGTCTGAAGTCAGGGAGCCTGATTCTTCTAGCTTCATTTTTCTTTCTTAAGATTGCATTGGCTATTTGCGGTCTTTTGTGTTTCCACACAAATTGTGAAATATTTTGTTCTAGTCTGTGAAAAATGTCATTGGTAGATTGATAGGAATTGCACTGAATCTGTAGATTGCTTTGGATAGTATAGTCATTTTCACAGTGTTGATTCTTCCAATCCAAGAAAATGGTATATCTCTCCATCTGTTTGTATCATCTTTAATTTCTTTAATCAGTGTCTTACAGTTTTCTGCATACAGGTCTTTTGTCTCCTGAGGTAGGTTTATTCCTAGGTATTTTATTCTTTTTGTTACAATGATAAATGGGAGTGTTCCCTTAATTTCTCTTTCAGATTTTTCATCACTAGTGTACAGGAATGCAAGAGATTTCTGTGCATTAATTTTGTATCCTGCTACTTTACCAAATTCATTGATTAGCTCTAGTAGTTTTCTGGTAGCATCTTTAGGATTCTCTATGTATAGTATCATGTCATCTGCAAACAGTGACAGCTTTACTTCTACTTTTCCGATATGGATTCCTTTTACTTCTTTTTCTTCTCTGATTGTTGTGGCTAAAACTTCCAAAACAATGTTGAATAATAGTGGTGAGAGTGGACAACCTTCTCTTGTTTCTGATCTTAGAGGAAACAGTTTCAGTTTTTCACCATTGAGAACAATGTTGGCTGTGGGTTTGCCACATGTGGCCTTTATTATGTTGAGGTAAGTTCCCTCTATGCCTAATTTCTGGAGGGTTTTTATCATAAATCGGTGTTAAATTCTGTCGAAAGCTTTTTCTGCATCTATTGAGATGATTATATGTTTTTTCTCCTTCAATTTTTTAATATAGTGTATCACATTGATTGATTTGTGTATATTGAAGAATCCTTGCATTCCTGGGATAAAGCCCACTTGATCATGGTGCATGACCATTTTAATGTGCTGTTGGATTGTTTGTTAGTATTTTGTTGAGGATTTTCGCATCTGTGTTCATCAGTGATATTGGCCTGTAGTTTTCTTTTTTGTGTGAAATCTTTGCCTGGTTTTGATATCAGAGTGATGGTGGCCTCGTAGATTGAGTTTGGGACTGTTCCTCCCTCTGTTATATTTTTGAAGAGTTTGAGAAGGATAGGTGTTAGGTCTTCTCTAAATGTTTGATAGAATCCGCCTGTGAAGCCATCTGGTCCTGGGTTTCTGTTTGTTGGAAGATTTTTAATCACAGTTTCAATTTCAGTGCTTGTGATTGGTCTGTTTATAGTTTCTATTTCTTCTTGGTTCAGTCTCGGAAGGTTGTGCATTTCTAAGAATTTGTCCATTCATGTTGTCCATTTAATTGGCATATAGTTGTTATAGTAATCTCATGATCCTTTGTATTTCTGCAGTGTCAGTTGTTACTTCTTTTTCATTTCTAATTGTGTTGATTTGAGTCTTCTCCCTTTTTTTCTTGATGAATCTGGCTAATGGTTTATCATTTTATCTTCTCAAGGAACCAGCTTTTAGTTTTCTTGATCTTTGCTATTGTTCCCTTCATTTCTGTTTCATTTATTTCTGATCTGATCTTTATGACCTCTTTCCTTCTGCTAACTTTGGGGTTTTTTGGTTCTTCTTTCTCTAATTGTTTTAGGTGTAAGGTTAATTGTTTATTTAAGATGTTTCTTGGTTCCTGAGGTAGGATTGTATTGCCACAAACTTCCCTCTTAGAATTGCTTTGCTGCATCCCATAGGTTATGGGTTGTGGTGTTTTCATTGTCATTTGTTTCTAGGTATTTTTTGATTTCCTGTTTGATTTCTTCAGTGATCTCTTGGTTATTTAGTAGTATATTGTTTAGTCTCCATGGTTTGTACTTTTTATAGGTTTTTTCCTGTAATTGATATCTAGACTCAAAGTGCTGTGGTCAGAAAAGATACTTGATATGATTTCAATTTTCTTAAATTTACCTAGGCTTGATTTTTGTCCCAAGGTATTACCTATCTTGGAGAATGTTCCATGAGCACTTGAGAAGAAAGTGTATTCTGCTGTTTTTGGATGGAATGTCCCATAAATATCAATTAAGTCCATCTTGTTTAATGTATCATTTAATGCTTGTGTTTCCTTATTTATTTTCATTTTGAATGATCTGTCCATTGGTGAAAGTGGGGTGTTAAAGTCCCCTACTATGATTGTGTTACTGTCGATTTCCCTTTTTATGGCTGTTAACATCTGCCTTATGTATTGAGGTGCTCCTATGTTGGGTGCATAAATATTTACAATTGTTATATCTTCTTCTTGGATTGATCCCTTGATCATTATGTAGTGTCCTTCTTTGTCTCATGTAATCATCTTTATTTTAAACTCTATTTTGTCTGATATGAGAATTGCTACCCCAGCTTTCTTCTGATTTCCATTTTCATGGAATATCTTTTTCCATCCCCTCACTTTCAGTCTGTATATGTCCCTCGGTCTGAAATGGGTCTCTTGTAGACAGCATATGTACGGGTCTTGTTTTTGTATCCATTCAGCCAGTCTAGGTCTTTTGGTTGGAGCATTTAATCCGTTTACATTTAAGGTAGTTATTGATATGTATGTTCCTATTACCATTTTCTTAACTGTTTTGGGTTTGTTATTGCAAGTTTTTTCCTTCTTTTGTGTTTCCTGCCTAGAGAAGTTCCTTTACCATTTGTATTAAAGCTGGTTTGGTGGTGCTGAATTCTCTTAGCTTTTCCTTGTCTGTAAAGGTTTTAATTTCTCCATTGAATCTGAATGAGATCTTTGCTGGGTAGAGTAATCTTCGTTGTAGGTTTCTCCCTTTCATCACTTTAAATATGTCCTGCCACTCCCTTCTGGCTTGCAGAGTTTCTGCAGAAAGATCAACTGTTACCCTTATGGGGATTCCCTTGTATGTTATTTGTTGTTTTTCCCTTGCTGCTTTTAATATTTTTCCTTTGTATTTAATTTTCCATAGTTTGATTAATATGTGTCTTGGTGCTTTTCTCCTTGCATTTATCCTGTATGGGACTCTCTGTTGCTTCCTGGACTTGATTATTTCCTTTCCCATATAAGGGAAGTTTTCAACTATAATCTCTTCAAATATTTTCTCAGACACTTTCTTTTTCTCTTATTCTTCTGGGACCCCTATAATTCCAATGTTGGTACATTTAATGTTGTGCCAGAGGTCTCTGAGACTATCCTCACTTCTTTTCATTCTTTTTTTTTATTCTGTTCTGTGGTAGTTATTTCCATTATTTTATCTTCAAGGTCACTTATCTGTTCTTCTGTCTCAGTTATTCTGCTACTTATTCCTTCTAGAGAATTTTAAATTTCATTTATTGTGTTAGTCATCATGGTTTGTTTGCTCTTTAGTTCTTCTAGGTCCTTGGTAAATGTTTCTTGTATTTTCTCCATTCTGTTTCCAAGAGTTTGGATCATCTTTTCTATTATTACTCTGAATTCTATTTCAGGTAGACTGCCTATTTCCTCTTCATTTGTTTGGTCTGGTGGGTTTTTACCTTGCTCCTTCATCTGTTGTGTGTTTCTCTGTCTTCTCATTTTGCTTAACTTACTGTGTCTGGGGTCTCCTTTTCTCAGGCTCCTGGTTTGTAGTTCCCATTGTTTTTGGTGTCTGCCCCCCATAGCTAAGGTTGGTTCAGTGTGTTGTGGAGACCTCCTGGTGGAGGGGACTGGTGCCTGTGTTCTGGTGGATGAGGTTGGATCTTGTCTTTCTTGTGGGCAGGGCTGCGTCCAGGTGTGTGTTTTGGGGTGCCTGTGACCTTACTATGAGTTTAGGCAGTCTCTCTGCTAATGGGTGGGGTTGTGTTCCTGTCTTGTTAGTTATTTGAGTGTTCCTGTCTTGTTAGTTATTTGAGTGTTAGTTATAGAGTGTCCAGCACTGTAGCTTGCTAGTCATTAAGTGGAGCTGGGTCTCTGCATTGAGATGGAGATCTCTGGGAGAACTTTCGCTGTTTGATATTATGTGGAGCCCGGAGGTCTCTGGTGGACCAATGTCCTGAACTCGGATCTCCTACCTCAGAGGCACAGGCCTGACAACCGCCCAGAGCGCCAAGACCCTGTCAGTCATACGGCTCAGAAGGGAGAAAAATGGAAAGAAAAAAGAAATGAAAATAAAATAAAGTTATTAATATTAAAACATTATTAAAAATAAAATAATTAAAGTTATTAAAAAATGAAAAAATATGAATGAAAGAAAGAAGAGAGGAACCAAACCAAAAAATAAATCCACCAATGATAACAAGCACTGAAAACTATAGCAAAAAAACGAACCAAAAAAATGGACAGATAGACCTTAGGACAAATGGTAAAAGCAAAGCTACACAGATAAAATCACACAAAGAAGCATACATATATATACACACTCACAAAAAGAAGGAAAAACATATATATTTTTTTAAAAAAAGGAAGAGAGCAACCATAGGAGTAAACAAACCTACTGAAGATAAGAAACTCTAAGTACTAAACTAAGATAAACATAAAACCAGAAACACATTAGACGCAAAAAGCAAACCCCAAGACTACAGCTGCTCCCAAAGTCCACCGCGTCAATTTTGGAATGATTCCTCATCTATTCAGGTATTCCAGAGATGCCAGGTACATCAATTTGATTTAATCCACTGCATGGAGATTTAATCCACTGCTCCTGAGGCTGCTGAGAGAAATTTCCCTTTCTCTTATTTGTTCGCACAGGCCCTGGGGTTCAGTTTTGGATTTAGCCCCGCCTCTGCATGTAGGTCGCCTGAGCGCGTCTGTTCTTCGCTCAGAGAGGATGGGGTTAAAGTAGCAGCTGATTAGGGGGCTCTGGCTCACTCAGGTCGGGGAGAGGGAGGGGTATGGAATGAGGGGTGAGCCTGCGGTGGCAGAGGGCGGTGTGACGTTGCACCAGCCTGAGGCACGCCGTGCATTCTCCCAGGGAAGTTGTCCCTGGATCCCGGGACCCTGGCAGTGGCGGGCTGCACAGGCTTCCAGGAAGGGACGTATGGATAGTGACCTGTGCTTGCACACAGGCTTCCTGGTGGCGGCAGCAGCAGCCTTAGCATTTCATGCCCGTCTCTGGTGTCCGAGCTGATAGCCGGGGCTTGCGCCTGTCTCTGGAGCTCATTTAGGTGGTGCTCTGAATACCCTCTCCTTGCGCTCCCTGAAACAATGGTCTCTTGCCTCTTAGGCAGTTCCAGACTTTTTCCCGGACTCCCTCCCATCTAGCTGTGGTGCACTAGCCCCATTCAGTCTGTGTTCACACAGCCAACCCCAGTCCTCTCCCTGGGATCTGACCTCTGAAGCCTGAGCCTCAGCTCCCAGCCCCCACCCACCCCAGTGGGTGAGCAGACAAGCCTCTCAGGCTGGTGAGTGCTTGTCGGCACCGATCCTCTGTGCAGGAATCTCTCTGCTTTCCCCTCTGCACCACTGTTGCTGTGCTCTCCTCCGTGGCTCTAAAGCTTCCCCCCTGCCGATCAGCCGTGTTCACCAGTGAAGGGCTTTCCTAGTGTGTGGAAACTTTTCCTCCTTCACAGCTCCCTCCCAGAGGTGCACGTCCCATCCCTATTCTTTTGTCTCTGTTTTTTCTTTTTTCATTTGCCCTATCCAGGTATGTGGGGAGTTTCTTGCCTTTGCGGAAGTCTGAGGTCTTCTGCCAGCGTTCAGTAGGTGTTCTGTAGTTGTTCCACATGTAGATGTATTTCTCATGTATTTGTGGGGAGGAAGGTGATCTCCACGTCTTACTCCTCCACCATTTTGAAGGTCTCCCCCACTTAAAAGCTTTTGCATAGCAAAGGAAACCATAAACAAGATAAAAAGACAGCCCTCAGAATGGGAGACAATATTTTCAAACGAAGCAACTGACAAGGGAATAATCTCTCAAATATACAAACAGCTCATTGACCTCAATATCAGAAAAACAATCAAAAAATGGGCAGGAGACCCAAATAGACATTTCTCTAAGGAAGACACACAGATGGCCAAGAGGCACATAAAAAGATACTCAACATCCCTAATTATTAGAGAAATGCAAATCAAAACTACAGTGAGGTATCACCTCACACCGGTTAGAACGGGCATCATCAGAAAATCTACAAACAACAAATGCTGGAGAGGGTGTGGAGAAAAGGGAATGCTCTTGCACTGTTGGTGGGAATGTAAACTGATACAGCCACTATGGAGAACAGTATGGAGGTTCCTTAAAAAGCTAAAAATAGGACTACCATATGACCCAGCAATCCCACTACTGGGCATATACCTGAGAAAACCATAATTAAAAAAGACACATGAAGCCCAATGTTCACTGCAGCACTATTTACAATAGCAAGGACATGGAAGCAACTTAAATGGCCATCGACAGATGAATGGATAAAGAAGATGTGGTACATATACACAATGGAATATTACTCAGCTATTAAAAGGAACGAAATTGGGTCATTTGTAGAGAGGCAGATGGACCTAGAGACTGTCATACAGACTGAAGTAAGTCAAAGAGAAAAACAAATATTGTATATTAACACATATATGTTGAATCTAGAAAAATGGTACAGATGAACTTATTTGCAAAACAGAAATAGACACACAGACATAGAGAACAAACGTATGGACACCAAAAGGGGGAAGCAGGGGGGAGGGGGTGTGAGATGAACTGGGAGATTGGGATTGACATGTATACACTGCTATGTATGGAACAGAGAAACTACTGAGAGCCTGCTGTATAGTGCAAGGAACTCTACTCAATGCTCTTTGGTGACCTAGATGGGAGGGAAATCCAGAAGGGAGGGGATATGTGTATACATATGGCTGATTCACTTCTCTGTACAGCAGAAACTAGCACAACATGATGAAGCAACTATACCTCAACAGAGTAAAAAACAAAACAAAACAGACATATGACCAATAGTTTGAGAGCAATTCAACATTAGGTATTCAATACATTTCAATCAGAACTAACAGGGCTTTGGAAACAGGAGAGAGAACCATTTATCACATTAGTATACTAGGTCCCCAAAGTTATTAAAAACAACTGAGAAACAACATTCACACATAGAACACACTGCTACAGTATTTACACTTTGCTCAATTTGTGTGTGTGTGTTACTTGTACCATCATTCCTTTTCTACTACAGATACATTTAGATTTCTAAGTCTAGGGTGGTATATTGTGGCCCACTGCTAAAGAATTCCGCAAGGTAAGGACAAATCTGCTCATCCCATGAGATAATTGCAAGAATATTTATCCCATTTTATAAAGATATCACACTAAATTTATGAGATATTTATATGACTAGCCTGATAACAATCAAAGTTCAGTAAGATTCCAGATTACAGAATCAATGTAGCCAATAGAAATATAGAAAAATGCTGCTTCCAAGGTTGAACATTTGGAATAACAATATATGTGTGGATTTGTTTACATACTAAAGATATAACAAGATCTAAGAGAAAAGGGGATGATGGCATCTTCTTCTTCGACCTTTAGCCTTAAGATTCTTGAATCTCAATGGAAAACAGTCAATATAAACTCTTGCTTCAGGGAAGCTAATTTTTTTAATGATTAATTAAAATCTTTCTAGAACAAAAAAGATTGTTCTATTGTTTGTTTATAGAACAAACATATTTGTTTTATTTTTCTAATTTTTTTTTTTCCTGAAGAGTATACTTTCCATACTTCAATGAGGTAATGGAAAATAATATTAGAATGAACAGCTGGGATGCTAAGAAGGCAAACATAGATGTTTATTAGAATATGGTTTTATTTTTGTTATCACTACTGGTACTCTTTCCATTCATTATCCCCTATTCATATGCTTTACCAATGTATTTTGTTCTTCTATAGTAATAGATTTGTTTAATTAGTACTGGTAGATGGTAGTAATAAAACTCTGGTCTCTATAGATTCCCAGCTCTTTACTCATTTTTACCATGGTTTCAGAGGGCTCTTTTCTTGTCTTACATTCTTTCTCTCTCTGTGTCTAATTCTTTATATATCAATTTTCTCTCTCAAGAACTCCTAAATCTTTTATCCAACTCAGGCTATTTCATTAGAGTAATAAGGCTCTATGTTCTTACCATGGTCCATGATTTACATTTCTTGTAAAATCACATCCAAAAGTATATACCTATGAGGATCTTCTGGAGAGACAAGGGTCAAGGTATCCATAACCTCCAAAAAATTAAATATAACAGCTCTAGCAGGTCACACAATATTCACACACATTCAGGCAGTAATGATATATCACTTAGTAAACAGTGTAAAGGTGAATATGCATCCAGATTACATAATTTAGTATTTCTTGGCTGTCTTATTTCCTAATCCCAGTTCATCCTGATCTGCTTCAAATACTCTTGGCCATGTGTATGTCTTCTTTGGAGAAAGGTCTATTTAGCTCTTCTGTTCATTTTTCGATTAGGATTTTTATTGTTGTTGCTCTGTACTAGCTTATTTAAGTGATCGTCAATTCTTTTTATAAATTTGCCTTTCCTATTGTGATATTCCCTTTCCTAGAGATTCATGCTTCTTCTCTATTTAGAGAAGACCTTTCAATATTTCTTTTAGGGTACATTTACTATTGCTGTCTTCTTTTAGTTTTTGTTTGTCTGAGAAATTCTTTTTTTTTTAAACTTTTTATTTTATATTGGAGTATAGCCGATTAATAATGTTGTAATAGTTTCAGGTGCACAGCAAAGGGACTCAGCAATACATATACATGTATCCATTCTCCCCCCAAACTCCCCTTCCACCCAGGCTGCCACATAACATTAAACAGAGCTCCCTGTGCTACACAGTAAGTCCTTGTTGGTTATCCATTTTAAATAAAGCAGTGTGTACTTGTCAATCCCAAGCTCCCTAATTATCCCTTCCCCTCATCCTTCCCCCCACCATAACCATAAGCTCCTTCTCTAAGTCTGTCAGTCTGTTTCTGTTCTGTAAATAGGTTCATTTGTACCATTTCTTTTTAGATTCCTTATATAAGGGGTATCATAGGATATTTCTCTTTCTCTGTATGACTTACTTCACCCAGTATGACAATCTCTAGGTCCATCCATGTTGCTGAAAATGGCATTATTTCATTCTTTTTAATGGCTGAGTTATATTCCATTGTATATATGTACCACATCTTCTTTATCCATTCCTCTGTCGATATATTTAGGTTGCTTCCATGTCCTGGCTATTGTGACTAGTGCTGCAATTAACAATGGGGTGCATGTATCCTTTCAGATCATGTTTTTCTCTGGATAAATGCCCAGGAGTGGGATTACAAAGTCATATGGTACCTCTATTTTTATTTTTTAAAGGAACCTCCATACTGTTCTCCATAGTGGCTGTACCAATTTACATTCCCAGCAACAGTGTAGGAGGGTTCCCTTCTCTCCACACCTTCTCCAGCATTTATTGTTTGTAGACTTTTTGATGATAGCCATTTTGACTGGTGTGAGGTGATATCTCATTGTAATTTTGATTTGCATTTCTCTATTAATTAGTGATGCTGAACATCTTTTCATGTGCCTCTTGGCCAGCTGTATGTCTTTGGAGAAATGTCTATTTATGTCTTCTGCCCATTTTTTGATTGGGTTGTTTGTTTTGATGATATTAAGTCTCATAAGCTGTTTGTAAACTTTGGAGACCAATCTCTTATTGGTCACATCATTTGCAAATATTTTCTCTTAATCTGTCGTTTGTCTTTCGTTTTGTTTATGGTTTTCTTTGCTGTGCAAAAGCTTTTGAGTTTAATTAGGTCCCACTTGTTTCCTTTTGTTTTTATTTCCGTTATTATGGGAGAAGGATCGAAAAAGATATTCCTGTGATTTATGTCAGAGAGTGCTTTGCCTATGCTTTCCTCTAGGAGTTTTACAGTGTCTGGTCTCACATTTAGGTCTTTAATCCATTTTGAGCTTATTTTTGAGAATGGTGTTAAAGAATGATCTTGTCTGAGAAATTCTTTACCTCTCCTTCTATTGTAAATGATAATCTGTTGGGCAGATTATCTTAGGCTGCAGGCTTTTCCCTTTCAGGACTTTGAATATATCATGTCATTCCCTTCTGCCCTGCAAAGTTTCTGCAGAAAAATCAACTGATAGCCTTATAGGAGTTCCTTTGTAACTGACTCTTTGTTTTTTTCTTGCTGCCTTTAGAATCCTCTCTTTAACTTTTGCCATTTTAATTATGATGTCTTGGTGTGGGTTTGTCTGGATTCATCTTGTTTGGTATCCTCTGTGCTTCCTGTACCTGGACATCTGTTTCCTTCTTTAGGTTTGGGAAGTTTTCAGCCATAATTTCTTCAAATACTTTCTTTCTTTTTTTTTTTTTTTTTTTGCGGTACGCGGGCCTCTCACTGTTGCGGCCTCTCCCGTTGCGGAGCACAGGCTCCGGATGCGCAGGCTCAGCAGCCATGGCTCACAGGCCCAGTCGCTCTGCAGCGTGTGTGATCTTCCCGGACCGGGGCACGAACCCATGTCCCCTGCATCGGCTGGCAGACTCTCAACCACTGCGCCACCAGGGAAGCCCTCAAATACGTTTTTAATCCCCCCTTCACCTTTTGGAACCCCTATCATGGGTAGGGTGTCACACTTTATATTATCCCATAGATCTCACATGTTTAATTTTTTTTTTCATGTTTCTATCTGCTGTTCTGATTGGGTGATTTCCATTATTCTATCTTCCAGATCACTTATTTGTTCTTCTGTGTTATTTATTCTGTTATTCAGTGCTTCTAGATTGGTTTTTATTTTGGCAATTGAGTTTTCTAATTTTGATTGGTTCCTCTTTATAGTTTCTAGTTCCTTGTTATAATAACCTGTATTTCTATTGTTAATCTTTCTTAATTTCTTTAGTATTTTTATTACCTCCTTTTTGAACTTGGGGTCTAGTAGACTGGTGAGACATTTCATTATTTGTTCTTTCAGGGGATTTCTCTTGTTTTAATTGGGATTAATTGCTCTGCTTTTTCATTTTACTTAACTTTCTCTGTCTCTGTGAATTTAGGAAAAACAGTTATCTACTGTGATCTTGAAGGGGTGTTTTTATGTGGGAGCATCCCTGTGTAGACTGTGTGAGTCCAATATTTTTGATGCAAGGGGTGTTTTTGGTATGGATGCCAGCCACATTTTTCCTCAGAGTGTGCTGGCCATTATTCCCTTGATACGGGGTGTGATTGGTGTTATGGTTTTCAGAGCCTGCACTGGATGCTAGGTGGGGCCTCCTCTCTGCTCACAGCCCTGTAGAGGGCAGGGTCTGCTTACCAGTTGGAGTAGAACTCCTGAGGGTTGGGTTTCATAAGGTTCCACTGCCTTTAAGTGCATGATTTGTCCCAAAGGAGGTGAGTGCTGAAGCAAGTGAGGCCATGTGGTCACAGCAAACCTATCTGCTGCCCATACAGGCATCTGTGGTTTTGCCTAAAAGCAGCCCAAGGTTGCATCCCTTTCTCTGTTGTGTTCATCCCAGACCTGGTGCTGGGCTGGTGCTGGGGGCCAGGGTGCTGTCACTGTAGGAATTGAGTTGGTTGTGCTGTGGCCTGGGACCTGGGTTGCTTCTGTGGCAGGCCTCTCCCAAGACCTGTCACCCCAGATCTGGCTCCAAGTGCTGGTGTAGGATGAGAACTGGTGTGCTCCCACTGGAAAATTAACCACTTGTGTACTCCTCCCCAGAGGCTGTCAACCCGAGACGTGAATTTCTGTGGTGCCACCTGGTGTGTGCACCAACAAACTCTGTGGTTGCTTAACCCGCACCCACCCACCTGAGTGTTAACCGTGGCTCTGATTCAGGACCTGTGGCCTGTCCCTGTGCACACACTGACAATAGGCTCTGAGATTTGGTCTGGAGTATGCCCCCAAGGCCTCCAGGCTGTCTCCATGCACGTAGACTGAGTCCTCTCCCAGGGCCCTTCCCTCTGAGATTCAGTACCTAGCCTCTGTGCATACTAGTAACCCTGGCTGGTGCAGGTTTTGGGATAGGAAGTGTAGCAAGATGGCAGCTGTCAGCATAGATCTCTATCCTGATTGCTATCAAGCCAGCATGAGCTCACTCCTTGCAAGCAGAGTCCTGGCCCCATCAGCCCCTCTGTGTATCCCGACAGTCATCCCAGCAGGCAATGGGGCTCCCCAGGGCAAGGGGCTGCCCACATGGGCCTTCCCTCCATCACAGACCCCTCCCAGTGGCGATGATCCCATCCTGATCCTTTTTCCCCCATCCTACCCATTTACATCGCTATCTTTCTTGAAGCTTTCATTGTATAAGAGATCTTCTGCTAGTTTCCAGTTGGTTTTCTGTGAGAATTCTTCCACATGTAGGTGTACTTTTGATGTGTCTGTGGGTGGAGGTGAGCTCCACATCCTCCTACTCCACCATCTTGATCCTCTCCAATAAGTTTCTGCTTGTTTTATAGTGTTTCTGTGGAGGGGTGGGAGCTTGAAGCTCTAACACTAGCTGTTCTACTATCCACTATTAATTCTAAATAGATATGCTATATTACATAAGAAATTTGCCAAGGTAAAACAGTGTGTTACCGTTAGCATGATCTCTGTCTCATACCCAAAGATGATTTTTCAGAGCAAGAACTGTGAATATTTTCCAGTTTTCCTTTTATTCTACATTTCCACAGTACAGTTCCACTAACAAACAATACCAAAACTTTCCAAACACAAATAACTAGGCATGAATTCTGTTGGTTTGAAAGTGAATCCAACATGCTGTAAAGTTTTATTTAATAACTCTATGCATTTATTACATGGTCTTATTGCCATCATTCTTAAATTAGCTCATGTGAGACCCTGAATTAAAGATAAAACGATACTCTCAAAACACTTTTTAGCTATTGTATTTTTCAGTTCTAAAATTTTCATTTGGTTCTTTTTAATAGTCTCTATTTTAGGGCTAAGATTTCATGTCTCTTCATTAATTACAAGCATGTTTTCTTTAATCACTGAGCCTAAATATAGTAGCTGCTTTAACAATCTTTGTCTGTTAATGCCAACAGCTGGGTCATCTTGGGGTTAATATCATTTGATTGTCCTCTTGAAAATGGGTCACTTTTTTTTATTTCTTTGTATGTTAAATAATTTTGGATTGCATCCTGTACATGGTTGAATGATATGTTGAAGAGATACTAAGTTTTGTTATATTATTCTGAAGAACAGGGATTTCTTTCTATTTCACTAAGCAGATGACTTGGGTAGACCTAACTGAAAACTGTCTGTTCTGCAGTGGACGGCAATCCAAAATTTAATTCAATTCCTTTAGCCTTAGCTGTGCTGACAGTAGTTTACTCATGGTCCAGATGTCAGCCAGAGATCTAGGGAGCTTTTTTACAGAATTTGAGGTGCCTCTCTTTGGCTCTATCTTTTCCAGGATTTCCCCACTCACTTTTCTTTTTATATTCTTTTCGATTATGGTTTATTACATGATATTAAATATACTTCCCTGTGCTATACAGTAGGACCTTGTGGTTTATTTTATATACAGTAGTTTGTATCTGGTAATCCCAAACTCTGAATTTATCCCTCCCCCACCCTCTTTCCCTTTTAGTAATCATAAGTTTGTTTTCTATATCAGTGAGTCTGTTTCTGTTTTGTAAATAAGTTCATTTGTATCATATTTTAGGTTCCACATATAATTGATGTCATATTTGTTTTTCTCTTTCTGACTGACATTACTTAGTATGATCATCTCTAGGTCCATCCACGTAATGCTGCAAATAGCGTTATTTCATTCTTTTTATGGTTGAGTAGTATTCCACTGTGTATATGTACATCATTTTCTTTATCCATTCATCTGTCAAAGGACATTTAGGTTGTTTCCATGTCTTGGCTTGTGAATAGTGCTGCTATGAACATAAGGGTGCACGTATCTCTTTGAAGGGTAGTTTTGTCTGGATATACGCTCAGGAGTGGGATTACTGAATCATACGGCAACTCTATTTTTAGTTTTTTGAGGATCCGCCATGCTGTTTTCCACAGTGGCTACACCAATTTACATTCCGACCAACAGTGTAGCTGGGTTCCCTTTTCTCCACACCCTCTCCAGCATTTGTTATTTGTAGATTTTTAAGGATGGCCATTCTGACCAGTGTGATGTAGTACCCCCATCACTTTAAAGCAGCTGTGGCTGCCCAAACTCTGTTTTTCCAGCCAGTAAGCCTACAGATTTCAGCTGCCAGCTAGGCCAAACCGGGGCCTATTCTGGGGTTAAGTGTTATATAAATGGGATACTCAACTAGTGCCTTCTTCCAAATGTCAGAATCTACTTGCTCTTGGTCACTCTCCAGTGCTTTCAGGTAGTTAAGGGGTATTTTTGGTCCAGACTTTATAATTGTTATTTGTGAAAACAACAGGGGCTTCTAATAGGGGGCTTCTAATAGGAACTACTACGCTACACTGGAATAGAGCTTCCTCTCAAAGCAGTTTAAATGCTTATTATTTTATTTATCAATAAAATTTAGTGCCACCTCTATGGGTCTGGCATTTAAAGTCATTCTACTCACTGCTGTAGAATAGGCAATATGAAAAAAAAAATGGCTATGTGAGAGAAGTTTGATTACACGTATCATCTGTTATACAATTACAAACTAGGTTCTAGAAATGACCGTTGGTGAAAAAAATAAATGTTTTGTATTTTAACCTGTTCCTATTTTTGTACCACTTTTAATTTTTGGGTGCCAAATGAGAACAGTCTTAGTGATTTTCATGATCCTAAACATACATGCTTACTGAAAAAAGACAAAAATAATTCAATCAAAATAAAGAAGTATAAAGAATTGAAAATCACCAACATTTTACCAGAGATAACCCATTTAAAACTTGCTAATCATCCTTCTATACAAATTTCCATATATACACATACCTGTGCTATTAACTTGATTTTTCAGTTTGACAATATATCATTAGTAAGTTCACTAAAATGATTTTTAAATCTACATAAAATAGTCTATATATTTTAATTTAAAAACCCTATGGATAAATATTTTTGCTGCTTTTAGTTTTTCACATCTATAAACAACACTATTTACCTTAGTAAGTTTTCTAACTGTGAGCCATTGGGGTAGAAGAAAAGGTAATAGAAAGGGAACAGGCTTGGAGGCAAGACAGACCTGGGTGCCTGTTTCAGTTCTAGTCGATTTGCTAGCTTTATGTCCATAGGCAAGTTAGTGAAATTCTTTGAAAGCTGGACCACTGTTAAGAGGAGTAAGGTAAGCAAGGACATGAAAAATATCTACTATAATTCTGGGTACACAATAGGAACTTAAAAAATAAGTGCCTGTTTGTATGTGCATGGATGCACATACACACACATTATAAAACTATTAAGAAAGCAAAGATACTTGGTCAAAGCACATTTTTTTTAAGTATTTGAAATTTTGGTTTAATTTGCAACCTAAATGAAGAAGAGATTTATTTTGTTTCATTTTCATTTTAATACATCTCTACTGGAGTATAATTGCTTTACAATGTTGTGTTAGTTTCTGCTGTACAACAAAGTAAATCAGCTATATGCATACATATATCCCCATATCCCCTCCCTCTTGAGCCTCCCTCTCACCCTCCCTATTCCAGCCCTCTAGGAGGTCACAAAGCATGGAGGTGATCTCCCTGTGCTATGCAGCAGCTTCCTACTAGCTATCTATTTTACATTTAGTAGTGTATATATGTCAATGCTACTCTCTCACTACACCCCAGCCTCCCCTTCCCCGCCATGTCCTCAAGTCTGTTCTCAACATCTGCATCTTTATTCTTGCCCTACCACTAGGTTCATCAGTACCATTTTTCTAGGCTCCATATATATGTGTTAGCATACAATATTTGTTTTTCTCTTTCTGACTTACTTCACTCTGTATGACAGACTCTAGGTCCATCCACCTCATTACAAATAACTCAATTTCATTCCTTTTATGGCTGAGCAATATTCCATTGTATACATGTGCCACATCTTTACCCATTCATCTGTCGATGGACATTTAGGTTGTTTCCATGTATTAAACCACATTATTTATTACTGACTTATGCATATACCAAAATTTTGTGTGAGAATCCATATTCAAATTTTATAATGAGTAGGACATAAAAGAATTTTTAAAATTACATCACCTTCTTTCAAACGTCAATGATATGCCTCTGACAAAGTTTTGTATATGATGTGGTTCTCCTTTGAACATTTTATTCCAGGCTGAATATAGCTAGGTAAATAATTGGGCATAGATAACACCTATTATTTAATTAATTTAATGCTATTTAAAAATCTCCTTAACAAAAGTTATCTCAAAACAATTTTATTCACTGATATTTAGTCATATGTGGAATATAAAATGTCTGATTTTCAGTAACTTTAATAGTAATAACCATCACTATGGTTTAGTTTTCAATAAGAATATCAGTGGTAAAAAATATTTTTAAGATGTTACAATATAATTTATATGTTTATTAGTAAAGAAGAGCAGAGGAAATTCATTTTAGTAAGGTTAAATATAGTATTTGGATGGAATTTTTGCCAAGACCTCTGTGTAAAGATATTAATAATAATTAGTAAGAGGAACAATAAAACACTGATCTATCTATAGGCAGCGAAAAAGTAAGAGAGGTAGGCTTAAACTATCTTTTCAAAGAGAGCCAAGAACTACTCATTTTACCAGATCAGATTGTTCTGATGTTGAGAGGAAAATTACCTACTCCACATTGCACAATGGTAGTGCAAAGTCTGTTTTTTTTGTTTCCCCCTTAAGGGACTAAATGATCAGAAATATGGTAGAGAGAAAACTTACAGCAATATAATGTTTCTAATATTTTAAATAAATACGTTTTTTCCATCATTCCTCTGGGATGCCCTTATCCTGAGGAGAATATAACATAGGAAAAGGTGCTCTCAATTAAGTGAATAGTACCAGAAAGAAGAGAGATGAAAATCATCAACACTGAACAAACCAGACAAAAACACTAAATTAATTGGGTTGGGAAGTGAATAAATTCCCAGTTTTAGATTCTTACCTATATGCCTTAAAGACCCCCAACATTCATTAGTCCTCCCAAATATGATTTTTTCCTTTTAATTCCTGACCTCAGGGATTGGCACTATCTTCCATGACATTGTCTAAGCTAAAAACCTGAATCAGTCTATTTCTACTCCTCACTTCTCAAGTCTACTTGGATCATATCACATAGGTGCCATTTACTGTGTGCTCACTATGTACCAGGCACTGTGCTAAGTACTTTATAAACATTTAATCCCAAAATAACAACAGCAGGTTTTGTAATCCAACAAAGGCTGGTTTGTTCTATCCATATTTTTAGGAAAACACAGAATGGTTAAGATACAGGCACAGTCACAATCCAATTAAGATACAGAGTCTGTTTTATTAACCACTGTGATGTACCTCCCATATTTTCCATTACTGTTGGAAAGACACGAGCCTTGCCTTTATCATCATTCATCTAGATTGGTATAGAGCATCCTAAGTATTCTGCCCCTATACCTCCTTCCAATTCATTTGCTAATGATAGCAAATCCTCTCAAATATACCTGAAAAAATGTCTTTGTTTCAAAATCTTCAAAAGTTTCCCTCCCTAAGACATACAAATCATTTACAATGTGACTCCAGCAACTTAACATTCCATTGTCATCTCCTAAAGTTATTCTTAATAATCCCTTGACTTTAGACAAACTTGCATTTCTCAAAAACACTGTTTAGGGCTTCCCTGATGGCACATTGGTTAAGAATCCCCCTGCCAATGCAGGGGATATGGGTTCAATCCCTGGTCTGGGAAGATCCCATATACTGTGGAGCAACTAAGCCCGTGCGCCAAAACTACTGAGCCTGCGCTCTACAGCTCGTGAGCCACAACTACCGAAGCCCACGCGCCTAGAGCCTGTGCTCCACAAAGAAGAGAAACCGCTGTGATGAGAAGCCCCCGCACCGCAATGAAGTGTAGCCCCCACTCGCCACAACTAGAGAAAGCCCACGTGCAGCATCGAAGACCCAACGCTGCCAAAATAAATAAATTATTTTAAAAACCAACTGTTTTTTCATATATTGTCTTTGCCCCTTTTTTTTTTTTTTTTTTTTGCTTTAGAAGCCCTTCTCATCATATTCTTCATGAAGAATTCCTTTACCCTCTAAGCCAAAATCAGTCACTGTCCCCTCTGTGCTCTAAAAGTTTTAGTATATATATTTAACATAAAAATTACATTTTATAATGAATAAGACTGTCTCTTGCACAAGACATTGAAATCTTCAGGGTCATTCATTTAATCAACAAATATTTCTTCACTAATTATAACTGAAAAGGTTGACAAGCTGACTTACATAAAAATTTGGAATTTCTATTTGTCAGAGACACTTTTCAGAGAGTAAAAAGGGAAGCAACAGACTGCGAGAATAAATGTGTAATACACATTATCAAAGGACTCATCCAGAACACATAGGTAATGCCTACTATAAAGAAGAAAAAGACAGTTAACCTAACTTTTAAAACAGTCATTTCACAAAAGAGGATATCCAAATTATATGAAAATATGCTCAATATCATTAGTTATTTATTAGAGAAATACATATATTGGAAACATTTTTGGTCACAATTCTCTGAAATAATTAAATGAAAAAAGACTGACAATACAAAATGTTAGTGAGAATGTGAAGTTAAGTGGAGTTCTCCTAAAATGCTAAAGAGACTATAAATGCATACATGTACTTGGGAAAACTGCAGAATCTAGTAAAATTATTCATTTATATACCCTACGATCCAGTATCTCTAGGTCACATCTAGCTTGTCTATTAGGTGGATATCTAATGAGATTATGTGTATATATGTGCACCAAAAGACATGTTCAAGACTGTTTATTGCAGCATTATTCATAACAGCCCCTAACTGGAAACAACCCAAATATCCTTCATCAAAAGAATGGATAACTAAACTGTACATTTAATAAATCAAAAAGCACAGCAATTATCCATTGCTATAAAGTTTGATACAGGTAAAGATAATTCATGGTGACAGAAATCAGATAGTAATTACCTTTGAGGAAGAGGGAAGGTGTAGTGATTGGAAGGGGGCATAGGGAGATTTCTGGGATGCTGGTGATACTGTATTTCTTTAGCTGTGGGTTACTCAGATGTGTTCTCTTTGTGATAATTTAACAAGCTTTACACTTACAATTTGTGACTTTTATGTACAACTCATATAGAATATTATACTTCATTAAAAAGTTTATTTTAGGAAACAGAACCGAAACAAGAGCTATGAAACTGGATGAGATAACCAAGTGAGTTTAAGTACAGAAGAAACAAATGCTAAATAAATTATTATTGAATAAATAAAAGGGCAAATGAGAGATTTAAGAACAGCAATCCAATTAAGAGAAGGGGTATCAAAAAGTAACAAATATTGGGCTTCCCTGGTGGCACAGTGGTTGAGAATCTGCCTGCTAATTCAGGGGACACGGGTTCAAGCCCTGGTCTGGGAGGATCCCACATGCCGCGGAGCAACTAGGCCCATGAGCCACAACTACTGAGCCTGCGCGTCTGGAGCCTGTGCTCCGCAACAAGAGAGGCCGCAATAGTGAGAGGCCCGCGCACCGCGATTAAGAGTGGCCCCCACTTGCCACAACTAGAGAAAGCCCTCGCACAGAAACGAAGACCCAATGCAGCAAAAATAAATTAATCAACTCCTATTTCTAACATCTTCTAAAAAAAAACAAAGTAACAAATACTGAAGTAAACATTTCCTCAATGGGTCTGCTGTATTCACGTAGAAAGATTGGGTGAATGATGTTTTGTATCTATGCTACTACTAATTCTCATTACTATAAAAGAATCCAGAATCTGGGCTTGAACCTGGCTCCACCACTACTTGCTGTGTGACCTTGGACAAATCACTTAATGATCTTTGCTTCATTTTCCTCACTTATGAATAGGAACAATAATAGTACCCACCTCATATGTTTGTTATGAGGATTAAAATGAGTTAGTAGTTTTTAAGCAATTACCACAGTGCCTGATACGCTGAACATTAAACAAAAAAACAAAACACAATCCTGGCAAAAGGATGTGACTTTGTGATTTCACTTTACTGAAGTTTATTTAAATCAATCAACTGAAAAACTACTAGATATAATAACAATGTTTCCTAGCAATAATCAGTTAAAAATATAATGCCAGAGTTCTGCTTTTGGGCAAAGTGCAGTAGATCATAGCATGTCAATACTTATATACCATAATGAGTAGACAATCAAATAATTACAAAAATCCTACTTTTTAAAAGACACTGAAAAGCTACAGAACCAATAAATTAGACAAAATAAGATTTTAGAAATGGGGAAACTTTTCTAAGTTAAACTGATAATCTGTAGCTTTTCTTACCCACCGCACCCATCTACACTGGGGATATTTGCTGATTTTGGTCACAGGGCTGACCATCAGCTTTTCCAGGCAGAGATCCTCTGCTGGGAGGAAAAGAAACCAGAAAGCTTTTAGACATTTAGAAACTGGAAACTTGAATAGACTTAAACACATGGCTGTTTTTTCCCTTGGAACAATTGTGGATTTCAGTGTTGTACATAAGCCTGCAAAGCTAGACAAAAAGCTTATGAAAGGCAGAGTGAAATCCTTTGCATTCTTCATGGTGCTTAAGAAAGAAAGATCTGCTAGGGAAGGCTAACCAAAGAACAATGAAAGTTTCCACTTCAAGATATCTGCCACTTTTTGAGGCTTATATTGGTTAGGCTGGAGGCAAGACAGCTAGGCTGGAACCTAAGACTATCAAAGCTAAATCTCCTATTGTAACAGGAAGGAAGGGATGAAAACCCACCATATTCTCAACTCAGCTCTAACCCAGCACAAGTTTTGACTGAATTGGAGTGATCACTTTCTCATATTTTCTACCTATCAGTAGAAAGGGAGACAGTATGATGGATGATAAATCATCTATAACCAATATGACTGTTTTACACAGGAAATATAAAAATTACTTGGTACGTAAGAAAATAGGGCACAATATTAAAAAGAAAACACAGATGAAAAACCCCACAAGAGATGCATGGGGAGTTTGCAGACAAGAATTTTAAAGTAAACTATGATTAATATATTCAAGAAAATAGAAGAGAGATAAATAAAACAGAAAAAATGATGGAAAATTTCACCAGGAAATGGAATCTATAAAAAATTAAATGGACATACTAGGACATAAAACTTACAATATCTGAAATTTAGATCTAAATGAGTAGGTTTATTAGGATTGAAGAACGTAAACACAGGTCAAAAGGAAAAATGCGGCAGAACACAGAATATTAAATTCAAAGACAAATAGACAAAAAAGTACAAACTGATGTAGAGAAAAGAATGAACAAACAGGACAAAACAAATATGTGAGACAGTCTCAAAAGTATATATATATGAATATATATATATATATATATATGAACTAAATACTATATATGTTTTAGAGCTATTTCCTTAGTGATTGCACTATGGTTTACTATATGTATCTTATCAAAATCTACTTTAGATTTAGAGTTTATTAACTTAATTTCATGAGATATAGAACCATTATTCCTACATAGTTCTAGTCTCTCATCTTTCCTTTTTGTGCTATTGTTATCCACGTTACATATACATATATATATATATATGTGTCTTTGTACATACAAATACACATGCATCAAATTCAATAATTTGCTATAATTAAGATTTTATATAATTTATGTTTATTGAAGAAGCCAAGAAAAGTAAGAGGGCAAGTAAATATTTATAGAGTTTTTGATATTAACTTTCTTATTTACTATTTCTGGTTCTATTTGTTCCTGTGGATTCAAGATTTCATCTGGTGTTATATACTTACTCTAATGCAGCTTTGCTCTCCAACCTACCTTCTTTGTTTTGTTATTTTCAAATATATTACATTTCTATATATTATTGGCTCAGCAAAAGTTGTATATGTATTGTCTTATACAATTGCTTTTCAAATCAGTAATGAGAGGAAAGGACAAAGAACATTCATCTATACTGTCTTTTATAACTACATAATTACCTTTACCAGTGCTCTTTCTGTGTGTGCATTTACTTTATGTGGCCACTTGTTTTCGGCCTGAAGAATTTTCGTATTTATTGCAAGGTGAATCTGTTAGCAATAAATTCTCTCAGTTTTTGTTTACCTGGGAGTGTATTTCATCTTCAATTTTGAAAGACAGTTTTCCTGGATACAAGATCCTTGGTTTGTTGACAGGTTTTTTTTCTTTCAGTACTTTGAATGTGTCATACTACTGGCCTCCATTTTTATTGATGTTAAGTCAGATGTTAATTTTATCAGGTTCACTTCTTTTTGGTGAAAACTTTTTATAACTTTTATAAAACTTTTTATCTTTGTCTTTTGGCACTTTTACTATGATGTGTGGTATGAAACGGAAGACTGTGTCCCACCAAAATTCCTATATTGAAACTGTAATCACAATGTGATGGTATTTGGTAGGTGTGGGGTCTTTAGGAGGTAATTAGGTCATGAAGGTGAATTCGTTATGAATGGAATTAATGCCCTTATAACAAAAGGCCAAGGAGCTAGCTAGCTCTCTTTCTCATGTGAGGAATGGGAAGAAAGCTGTCTGCAACCCAGAGAAGGTCCTCATAAGAGCCTGACCATACTGACACCATTACCACGGACTTCTAGCCTCCAGAACTGTGAAAAATAACTTTTGTTGTATATGAGCCCTTTGCTATAGCAGCCTGAACTTACTAAAACCAGGTGCGTGGGTATGGATCTATTTTAGCTAGTCTTATCTGGAATTGGTGGAGCTTCTTGGATGTGTACATTAATGTTTATAATTAAATTTGGCAAATTTTCAGACATTATTTTTTAACATATTTTTTGTGCTCTTTTATCTCCTTGTACTCCCATTACCACATATTGGTGTGCTTAATGGTGTCCCACCTTTGTCTGAGGTTCTGATCATTTGCCTATCTTTAAGTCTGCTGTCAACTCAGAACAGTTGTTGAGTGAGCCCCACTAGCAAATCTTCCGTTTCATTTATTATACTCGCAACTCCAGAATTTTCATTTGGTTCTTTTAAAAAATAATTTATATTTCTATTGATAGTCTCTATTTGATGAGACACTGTCATCATGGCTTCTTTCCTTCTTTCAATATGGCTTCCTAGAAGATTTGTTTCTTTTTCTAAAAACGTATTTAAATAGACTGCTTTGAAATCTGTTAAATTCAATATCTAGGACCTCTCACAGGCAGTTTCTGCTGTCTGCTTTGTTTCTTGTGTATGGTCACACTCTCCTATTCTTTGTGTCTTAAAATACTTGTTGAAAATTGGACATATTATATAATATATTGTAGCAACCTGGGATACTGACACCCTTCCCTCTCTTCAGAGCTTTGTTGTTTGATTATTTATTTGTTTACTGAAATCAGCTAGGCTACTTTAAAAAGACTATTTCCACCCTGTACGAAACTTCTGATATTGCTCCTCAGAGGGTACAGCCAAGGCATACACAAAGTCACCTTGGGAAGACAGTGGTTTTAGTAGGGGTTTCTTCAACTGTCTCTTCTTTCCTTGATCTGTTAAGCTATTTGCCTCTTTGCTGGCACATCCAGCTGTTATGCTCCACTAATGATACTACTGTGATGAACAATGCCTGGGGACATACGTTGCGCCACAGTCTGATCAATTAAATTCAGACAGGGTAGATTTTCATTTCATCTTTGAGGTTTGTTCTCATTCAAGGATTCTTTTTAGCTGACTTTCTCCCAGGTTCAGTCTGATAAACTAATTTAGCTTCTTGCTCTTTTAGAGAGATTATCAGCCTACTCTGAATTGTTTACCACCAAAATATCCATTGTTTTTGAGAGTGACCTTAGGCTTGAACTTCCCCACATTGTTTCAAAGAAGGCCTTTCCTTTGGGAACAGCTTAAGAGTAATATATTCTTATGGACTACCCTGGAAAAAATCTTTAAGCCACTGTTCCAAGTGCTGTGTAGGGTGGTAGCCTTTGGTCTGCTTGGGCTGCCTCTCCTAATGTGGATGTTCTGCCCTATGAGCAAGCTGGAGTGAGGATGATGAGGCCTCCAGTATTCTCAGTGTGCTGCATCAGGACTAGAGCTACCCTCCTATGAATGGGGGCTGGGTCAAGGAAGGGAGCCCCTGACTTTCGACTGCATTCATCAGGAATCCAACCTCTGCAATTCAGAGTTGGAGGCATGAGAAATGATGAAGCCCTGCCCATCTTGGAGAGATACCATAACCCTTAATTGGGAGCTGAGGGGAGAGGAAGCCCCACACTCGAGGCCACATCTACCCAGAGTGAAATTTCCATCAAGATGAGGAGGGGTTACTTCTACACTGTTGGTGGGAATGTAAATTGATGCAGCCACTGTGGAAAACAGTATGGAGGTTCCTCAGAAAACTAAAAACAAAATTACCATATGATCCAGCAATCCTACTCTGGACAAAACTATAATCCAAAAAGATACATGCACCCCTAAGTTCATAGCAGCACTATTCACAATAGCCAAGATGTGGAAACAACCTAAATGTCCATCAACAGATGAATGGATAAAGAAGATGTGGTATATATATACAATGGAATACTACTCATCCATAAAAAAGAACAAAATAATGCCATTTGAAGCAACATGGATGCAACTAGAGATTACCATACTAAGTGAAGTCAGAAAAAGAAAGACAAATACCATATGATATCACTTATATGTGGATAATCTAAAATATGGCACAAATGAACCTATTCTACAAAACAGAAACAGACAGACATAAAGATAAGACTTGTGGCTGCCAAGGGGGAGAGGGGGAGAGAGAGGGATGGACTGGGAATTTGGGGTTGGTAGATACAAACCATTATTACATTTAGAATGGATAAACAACACAGTCCTACTGTATAGCACAGGGAACTATATCCAATCTCCTGGGATAAACCATAATAGAAAAGGATATTTAAAAAAGAATGTATATATGCATAAAACTGAGTCACTTTGCTGTACAGCAGAGATTGGCACAACACTGTAAATCAACTATACTTCAGTTAAAAAAAAAGATGAGGAGGGGTTAAAATAAAAATAAAGAGAGAAAGCATTCCATTTATAGTAGGAAACAAAAAATAGGACATAAACTCTTTGCCTAACCATAGGTCTTGAACATTTGTCCTTTTATTCTCTTAACAGCTTTTGTTTTATATTTAAATCTATAATCCATTTTGAGTTAATTTTTATATAAGAGGTATAAAATGGGTGAGGTTAATTTTTTTGCTTATGGATGCCCAACTATTCCAGCATCATTTGTTGAAAAGGTTATCCACTGAAGTACTTTTGTAGCTTTATTAAACATCAAATGGACATATTTGTGTGAGTCTACTTACTGGTTATACATTCTGTTTCATTGATATTATCTATCTTTCTGCCAATACTACACTATCTTGATTACTGTAGCTAACAGTAAACCTTATCATTGGGTAGAGCTAGTCCTTCCCTTTATTTTTTTGAAATTGTTTTAGCTATTCTAGAACCTATGCCTTTCCATATAATTTTAAAATAAATTTATGTAATTGTATGTCATAAAAAAAACTTGTTGGGTTTTTTAATAGAAAGTGCATAAACCTATATGTCAATTTGGAGAACAATGACACCCTTACTATGTTTAATCTTTCCATCCATGAACATGGTATGCCTGTCCATTTCTTTAAGTGGCCTTTTATTTCTTCAGCATTTTGTAGTTTTAAGCATACAGATATGTGTGTTCTTAAGTGCGACCTATTTAATTTTATTTGAAGTAATTGTAAATGGTATTGTTTTAAATTTCAGCTTCCTACTGTTGTAATTATATAAAAATCAAATTGACCTTTTTGATGTTGATCTTATATCCCCCAAATTAACTGAACTGACTTATTAGCTGCAGTTTTTCTCTAGATACTTTTTTCTACATAGACAATCATGTGATCTGCAAATAGGGAGTTTTATTTCTTACTTTCCAATCTTTGTGCCTTTTAATACGTTTTCTTGCCTTCCTGTGCTACTGAGAACTTCTAGTGCTCGGTTGGAGGAAAGTAGTGAGAGCGGACAACCTTGCTTTTTTCCTGATCTTAAGAGGAAGGCACTCATTCTTTCACCATTAAGTATATTGTTAGCTCTAATTTTTTGTAGATGTTCTATATCAAGTTCAGGAGGTTTCCCCCCACCCCATTCCTATTTTGTTAAGAGCTTTTTCAAGAACAGGTTTTAGATTTTGTCAAACACCTTTTCTGCATCAATTGATATGACCATATAATTTTTCTTTTTTAGCTTGTAGATATGATAGATTACATTGATTGTTTTTCCAATGTTGAACAAGTTTTTACCTCAAATAAATCCCACTTAGTAGTAGTGTGTAATAATTTTTTATACATTGTTGGATTTGATTTGGTAATATTTAGTAGAGGATTTTAAGTTCGTAAGAGATCTTGGTCTACAGTTTTCATTTTTGTACTGTCTTTTTCTGATTTTAGTATCAATGTAATACTAGCCTCATAAAACAAGGTGGGAAATGACTCAGTAAAGCTGAGTAAAATAGATATTAATTCTTCTTTAATGTGTGACAGAATTCTCCCATGAAACCATCCGGGACTGGAGCTTTATTAGGAGCTTTTTCATTACAAATTTAATTTCTTTAATGGTTATACAACTATGCAGATTGCCTATGTCATTGTGGTTAGTTTTGGTAGTATGTGGGTTTTGAGGAAGTGGTCCGTTTCTTCTAAGTTGTCCAATTTATGAGTATAGTTTTTCAAAGCCTTTTCTAATTATCCTTTTAATGACTAAAAGATATGCAGTGATAGTCTTTGTCCTATCCTAATATAGGTGATTGTGCCTTCTTTAGTTTCGTTAGTCTAGTAAGAGGTTTACTAATTTTATTGAGTTTTCAAAGAACCAGCTTTTTATTTGATTTTCCCCTGTCGTTTTAATGTTCCCAATTTCACTGATTCCAATTCTTAAGTATCTCCTGTCTTCTTCTTGCTCTGACTATATCTGGCTCTTATTTTTCTAGTTTCTTGAGGAAGAAACATAGATTAGTGACTTGAGAGCTTTCCCCTGCCCTAAAAATTAGTGTTTTCATGGTATATCTTTTTCTATCCTTTTACTTTCAACCTACCTATGTCATTGTTTTTCAAATGAGTTGCTTAAGAATGGCATATGTTGGATCATTTCTAAAAATCCATTACATCAATTTCTGTCTTTTAATTGGTATATTTAGATTATTTATTTAAGGTAATTGTTGATATCTCAGGATTTAAATCTGCCATTTTATTATTTATCTTTTATTGTATCTTCTGTTTCTCTTTTCATGCCTTATTGTGGATTACTTGAGCACTTTTTAGGATTCCATCTTAACTTACAGTGTTTTTGAGTACACAATTTTAAATACTTCAGTGGTTGCTTGGTGTTTCAATATACAGATGTAACTTAAAACAGTCTACTGGTATTGGCGTTTTGTCATTTCAAGTGAAATACCGAAACTCTACTTCCACTTAGGCACCTTTACCCTCCCACATTTTAAATATGATTATGTTCAGTATTTACTTTACATACATTGTGCACCACATCATATGGTGTTATAATTTTTGCTTCAACCTTCAAATGTGATTTAAGAAAATCATAAAAAAAGATCAGCTAATCTATTTACCCATTCTGCTGTTGTTCTTCCTTTCTAAATTTTCAAGCCTTTTTCTCTTATCATTTCCTTTCTCTTTAGAGAATTTATTTACCCATTCTTTCAGGATAGGTTTCCTAGTGACAAATTCTTTTATTTTTCTTTTGCCTGAGTATCTGCTTTCCATTCATTCCTGAAGGATAATTTGACTGGATGTAGACTTTGTGCCGGGTAGTTCTTTCTTTCAGCACTTGAAAAATGTTGTGCCGCTTCCTTCTGGAGTCACTGCCTACCCTGCCACCACACCCCCCCGCCCACCTTCAGTGTTTTATATTGGAGATGGTACTTTTCAGTTCTGTAATTTCCATTTCGCTCCTTTTTGTAATTTCTATTTTCTTCATTTGTTTCAAGAGAATTACTAATAGCTTGTTGGAAGCATTTTTATGCTTGTTGCTTTAAAATCCTTGTCAGATAATTCCAACATGTGATTATTCTTCATACTGGTGTTTGTTCACTGTTTTCTTCTCATTCAAGTTGTGATTTTCATTGATCTTGGTATGATGAGTGACTTTTGACTGTTCCCAGGACGTTCTGGATATTATGAGACTCTGAATCCTATTTAATCTTTTTAAGATGTCCTCTTGTTGACTTGTAGTATAAGGGCCATATGTTTAGCTTCTTGCTGGGTCCCACTGACACCACTCTGGCGGAAGTGAAGCACTGATTCCCACTGCCTCATTGAAGACAATAGGGTAGAAGTTTAACTCTTCTCTTAACCTTGCTGAAACCTTTCTGGTGAAAGTGGTGCATCACCTTGCTCCACACTGTTGTTAGTATGAGATATTCAGCTCCCTGCTGGACCCTGTTAACACTGAGAGGGGAAGGGAAGTAGAAGGTTGACTCATACTGAGAGTGCAGTAACATCTCCACTGATGTTGATGTATATGAAGGTGGAGTGTCATCTCCCTTAAAGGCCTCATTAACACAGTAAAGGGAGGGTGAAGTAGAGTGGTGACTAGTCCTATCTTGCACTGCCTCTTGGTCTAACTTCTGCTGGGTTGGGGGAGTCTCGGCTCATCACTGGACCCTACTGACACTACCCTGCAGGAGGAATCAGAGCATAACCTGTTTCCACTGGGCTGGTGATAGAATATCAACTCCCTACTTGGTCCCCACTACCATATTCTGGCAGGGAAATCAGAGAACTGTCTACTCTGCTATGTGAGAGATGGAAGAATAGCTCCCTGATCACCCCACCAACACCACTGGCAGAGGGGATTCAGAGATCTACTACCTGCTTCTGTCAGGTGGCAGGGGGTGAGGTGGAAGATCAGCTCCCTTCTTGGCTCTGCTGAAACTCTGGGGAAGTTAAGTAGTTTTCTCATTGGCATTTGGCTGGAGTAGGGAGGGTATGCCAAAAAAGGCTTTCTGTTCTGTTAGTCCACCCTTGTCTTGGGTCCTTTGGCAAGAGGGAACAGGCTTTTCTACGTGCTTTTCTTCTCTGCCTGTTGGTGGTTCCAGGTTGGAGGCTGGGTAAAATGTGAGACAAAAAGAAACCCAGGTAACTCACTGCCATGTCATTCCTCAAGTCCTGAAGTCCTATGGCAGTCTGATTTCTTCTTCCTACCTTTCAGAGTCTTTCTATGCTTGTTTATTTTTTAATATAAACAAACAAAAGTCCAGGGATTTTTAATTGTGAGAGGAAAGATTTTGGAAGAACAGGGCTACTCCACCTTGGTTAGAACCAAAAGTCTTCTCAGTAGGAACACTTTTGAACTTGACAAACTCAGTGTAATATCTGGAGCAATTAATACATGAGCCAACAGAATAAAAAAGAAAAACAACATACAACCTTTCCTACTATACAAAAAAAGCACTATAATCATAATAGTATGGTGCTAGCAAAGGAACAGATGAACAGATCAATGAAACAACAGTTCAGGAAGAGAGAGATTTGTGTATGTGTATGTGTGTGTCTAGGCATATGAAAATTTAATACATGGTACCTGAGGCAGTTCAAACCATAGGGGGAAAAGATGGATTTTTCAATAAATTGGGCTGGGGAAATAGATACATTTGGAAAATATTATGAAAGTTTAGTTATCTCATTTGTAAATAAAAACAAATTTATACCAATATAAATTACAAATATATTAAGGAGTTAATACTTAAATATCTCTATTTTAAATAAATTCAGCCAAGTGGCAGTATAAATTGGCTTAACTACCTTGGAAAACAGTTTGATTTCATCCAGAAAATATACATTACTAAAACTCAGGAATCCCATTCCTCAGTATATATTTCAGAGAAACTCTTACACAGGATATTTTATAAGACTTTTATAGCACCATTTTTCATAATAGTTCCAAATGGAAATAAGTTGAATATCCTTCAACAGAAGGATGTCTCAATAATTTGTGGCACAATGCACTATTTTATAGCAAAAAATAAAACAAAAAAATAAACCAAAAACAACCCCCCCAAAAACCTTAGCTATAGACAACAACCTGATGAATCTCATAGTATTGAAAAAAAGAAGCAAGGCACAATAGATTGAATACAATGCAACTCAATTCATACAAAGTTCAAAGAGAAACAAAAATAAATTGTAATATTTAAGGATGTATACATATATAGTAAAACTAAATAAAAGAAAGGAACTGATAATGATAAAAATTCAGGGTATTGGGTGGAAGAGATGGTTGTGATTGGGCTAGGAATGTATTTGCTGTTTATCCCTTAAGGCTTTGGCCAAGCAGCCATTCAATATGAGGTGATTTACGGTAAATTATAAATGTATGCTTAATTCAAACTATGTATGAACTAAATAATGATTTCTGGTGCTAGAAACGATGTGAAAGATTACCACATCTGACAAAAATTGAATTATGCTTCATCAACCAATCATATCTTTTTAATAGTAAATGTACACATGCATATTTATTTATACACGGTATACTACAAAGAGTATATTTCAAATTTAGACTTAATTGTACTATTTAGGTAATTTTAAATTACTCATATACTAGCCAAATAAAATAAACATTACAACCAGATGTTTCAAATTTCCTCCAATCAAAACAAAAAGATATCAGCTGAAAATACTAATGGTGCCAAAAAATGTTGAAATATTTTATGACTGCTTTTCTTCCAACACTTTTGAAAGGAAGAATCAATTTCACATTTTTTTATGCCTCAGGCCTCAAACTCTCTAAAGCTGTTTTAGATACAGTAACTGATGGAAAAAAATCACTATTACATGTCATCCATGAATCATGTTTTTTTTCAAGGAATCTCTTGAGGAGTAACTGTTAAAATTCTATAATTAAAAAGAAAACACGGGCTTCCCTGGTGGAGCAGTGGTTGAGAGTCTGCCTGCTGATGCAGGGGACATGGGTTCGTGCCCTGGTCCGGGAAGATCCCACATGCCGCGGAGCGGCTGGGCCCGTGAGCCATGGCCGCTGAGCCTGCGCGTCCAGAGCCTGTGCTCCGCAACGGGAGAGGCCACAACAGTGAGAGGCCCGCGTACCGGAAAAAAAAAAAAAAACAAAAACACAATGAAAAACACTACTCCTTTAGAGAAAAGTCACTACTAAAAAATTTAAAGCATTTCTGCTAATTAATTAAACTAATAAAAGAGTATATTTATCCTCTGTTTCTAGGATGGGCCTTCCCCAAGGCAACAGTTTTGGGCCACTATTATGATCTCATATAGCTCTTTTAGGCAATTCCACTAACTAGCATGGCCTCAGCTAACTTTTGCATAATGACAAATCTCAGTATCAACTGAAAGACAGAATTATCTTTCTTTTGAGTTACAAGCTGATTTACCCAATGGCTTAGTGGATATATGGTTATCTAAGAGGAACCTCAAATTCAATAAGTCCAAAACTTACCCTATTTCCTCTCAAACTTATTCCTTGTTTTGTATCTCCTCTTTAGGTTAACACCAACACAATCTACTCAGATTCCCAAGGCAGAAACCTAGGTCAACCTTTCCAGCTTCCCTTAAATATCCAATAAATCACCAAGTATTGTTGATTCTATTTTCTTAAATAATATTTCTTGAATCTGAGGCTTTTTTCTTCAGCCTCACTGCCACTGCTTTAGTTCAAGTTTCAATCGTTGCCTATATTCCTGCAATCTGGTCTCCTTCCTTATAGATGGAACCTCTTCTCCACTGAAATAATTTTTCTCACTCATCAAAGAAAAACCTAATAAAATCACCAACATGATTATGCCACTTTCTTTCTTAAAATCACATAATGGCACCCCATAGTTTTCAGTTTAAAATCCAAATTTCTTAACATGGCATAAAGGCCCAATGACAATCCTACATCTCAACAATCTTTATTTTACACGTGTGATCTATCTGGTGTCATATTATCTCCTATTTATGCATTCACAAGTGCCTCTGCTTCTGTACAGAATTCCAATTTGCTTAGTACACCTCTTGGAAAGATTTTGCTGATTATCTTTTTTGAATGACCAAGTGTCCTTCCTTCCTATGTATTTCATAGAATACTTTGTTTACCTTTATCACTTAACACATATTGCAACTGTAATATAAGAGCACCTTTAAGCACCACAAAAAATTAATTTCAACAAGCTCACCTTTATTAATTCCCATTTTATTTTCTGAAAAATGAGAGATATGGATTAGACATAAGGTTCCTCTCAGCCAAACTACTTTATGAATTTATGTCAAGTTGGAAAGAGTCTCTTGACACTCCTGACTTTTTTCCCCCACTTGCTGCTAGAATACAATCATGGTATTAATTACTGGTGTTGTCCACACAGAACACCTGAGATACTGAAAGTAACAGTATAGAACATAAACATGAATTTAACTTATTTAAAAATAATGTAACCAAGTTTAGGAATTATTTACTAAGATTTGAATTTACTGAACTTGATTTAGAAAAGTTTGATCAAATCAAACTTAACAATTTGTTGAGATCTTTACATGTACTGTTAAGAGGCTCAACTTGTCTTGTTTACCCTTGACTATTGCTATCCAATTGTTAAATTTTATTCATGGAAAAGACTAAGTTCAGTTCTCTTTAGACTGTAAACTGCTTTTAGGAAAGGGCCACGTGTTATGCTAGAAGACTAATAGTCCACAGGATTTAGTAAAATGTTAGAGACAGAAAAATGTAACAATGCTGTAATATTCAAAGAATAAGGTCAATTTTTCATGTATTGTGCTGTAAATTTTAAATTGAGATTGACCTACTGTGTTATCAAAGGAACCAGGAAGTATATACTAGAAGACTAATATTATTTATAATTGGTGAAAGATGATAGGGAAAAGAAATTCAAACAAGATTTTAAAAAGTCCATTATGCATACTAATGCTTATAAAGTGTTTTCTTAAGTAAATTTTCAATGAATTTTACAAGAAAGGGTTGCTTTCTTGATTTTCCTAACATGTATTGATGATGGTAGATGAAATCTGATGATGATTATCTGATATGTATATTTTAATTCAAACAGGATAACTGGGAATTAAATGATGTCCTAACACTGCCAAAGATTCAATAGGATAAAGAAAAAACAATTATTTGCCCACCTTCCCACTGAGACACTGATTCTTTGTAGAGGTGAAAAACGCCATACTATACCTTGATTTCTTCTATTTCATCTGGTACTATCTTGTATGCTGATATAGTCCCACCCAACCTGAAATTAGGAGAAAAAAATATTCTCAAAACCGGCAACAGTGTATTAAAAATATGGACTATTTCTTCCATTAGCATCAGAGTGCCACCAATAATTGCCCATTACCCACCCCAATAACCATGGAGGAAAAACATGGAGGAAAAACATGGAGGAAAAACAACCATTTTGTGCTCAGGTTTTCCATATAGTAGTTTAAAAAGGTAGACAGTAAATGACTACTGAAAGAGGAAACGTAAGTTAGATTTTTAACCATAATTAAACTTCTCTTATCGATGGTTTTAATGATGCTCAAACTGTCACTTTTACTGATAGATTCTGTCACAACTAAGATGTATCAAGAACAATAGCAGACATTTCTATTTTCATGGCATCATGAGACACAGCTAGGTTTAGAATACCTATCAATTTAACATACCATCAGTATTCTATAGTATTGTACTCAGGAAGACTGATTCCAAATTTCATGTTCTTTCCCTTACAACACACTGCTTTCCTCACTAAAGGAATCATTCTAGAGGTAAAGTGCTCTTTTACTCTAATCGCAATTTTTCAAAGGTCCCACAACTAGGAGTGGCAGACTGGGCTTAAGAACTCACTTCCAGAAACTGATAAGCAAATTCTAAAATTCATATGGAAATTCAAGGAACACATAACAGTCAAAAAATCTTGAAAAGAAGAAAGCTGGAGAAGTTACACTTTCTGATTTCAAGTCACTACAGATCTACAATAATCAAGACAATGTGGAGCTGGCATAAGGACAGACATATAAAGCAATAGGGTACAACTGAAAGTCCAGAAACAAACATCACATTTATGGTCAACTAGTTTTTGTTTTCCTTTTTATTTTATTGTAATAAATATAGTTAACATTTTAACCATGTTTAAGTGTACAGCTAAGTGACAATTACATTCATAATGATGTGCAACCATCATTACTATTTGTTTCCAAAACTTATCCATAACTTAAACAGAAACTCTGTAATCATTAAGGAATAACTCCTAATTTTCCCCTTCCCCCAGGCCCTGGTAACTCCTAAACAACATTGTCTTTACGAATTTGACTACTCTAGGAAACTCACATAGAGGAATCATACAATATCCGTCCTTTTGTATCTGGCATATTCCACTCAGCATAGTTCTCAAGCTTTATCCACATGGTAGCATGTATCAGAACTTCAATCTATGAATTACTCAATCATATGGTAATTCCATGTTTAGCATTTGAAGGACTGCCAAAGAGTTTTCCACAGTGGCTGTACGATTTTACACTACCACCAAGAATGCATGATGGTTCCAATTTATCCACATCTTCATCAATACTTGTTATTCTATTTTTTTAATGGCTACCCTAATGGGTGTAAACTGGTAACTCATAGTTTTGAGACTCGCATTTCCCTAATAAGCAGTGATATAGAGCATGGGTCCCCAACCCAGGGAACGGTGGGCAAGCGATGGGCAAGTGACTAAAGCTTCATCTGCCACTCCCTGTCCCTCGAATTACCACCTAAACCATCCCGCCCTGCCCTGTCACTGGAAAAATTGTTTTACATAAAACCGGTCCCAGGTGACAAAAAGGTTGGGGACCACTGCTACAGAGTATCTTTTCATGTTCTTATTGGCCATTTGTATATCTTCTCTAAAGAAATATCTATTCAAGTGCTCTGGCAATTTTTAAATTGGGTTGTTTGTCTTTTTGCTGTTGAGTTGTAGTTTTCCATATATTCTGGATATTAAACTCTTACCTATTATTTCCAAATATTTTCTCTCATTCTGTAGGCTGTCTTTTAACGTTCTTGATAATACTTTGATTCACAAAAACTTTTAATTTTGGTGCCGCACAATTTATGCATTTTTTTCTTTTCATGCTCACCTTACTGGTGTCATGCATTGAGAATCCATTGCCAAGCAGAAACTAACACACCATTGTAAAGCAATTATACTCCAATAAAGATGTAAAAAAAAAAAAGAATCCACTGCCAAATCCAAGGCCTTGAAGATTTATCCTTATGTTTTCTTCAAAGTGTTTTATGGTTTTAGTTCTTCTATTTAGAACACTGATCTGTTTTGAGTTCATGTTTGAATACGGTGTGAGATATGGGTTCAAGTTAATTCTTTTCCATGTGGAAATCCAATCATTTAGCAACATTTGTTGACAAGCTTTTTCTTTCCCAAAGCTGTTGTCAAAGCTTTGACTTAGCACCCTTGTCTAAAATGAATTTTCCATAGATACGGGTTTATTTCTGGATCCTTAATTTTATTCAATTGGTCTATAGGTCTATCTTTTTGTGGTTCTCAGCATAGAAGTCTTTTACCACACTGGTTAAATGTATTCCTAGGCATTTATTTTCAGATGCTATTTTAAATGGCGTAGCTTTTAATTTCCTTTTCAGATTGTTTATTGCCAGTGTATAGAAACAAGTAATTTTCATGTGTTGATCTTGTACCCTGTAACTTTGCTGAACTTGTTTATTTTTTTTAATTTATTTATTTATTTTTGGCTGTGTTCAGTCTTTGCTGCTGTGCACGGGCTTTCTCTAGTTGCGTGGGCTTCTCTTGTTGAAGATCATGGGCTCTAGACGCGCGGGTTAAAGTAGCTGTGGCATGCAGGCTCAGTAGCGGTGGCTCGAGGGCTCTAGAGCACAGGCTCAGTAGTTGTGGTGAATGGCCTTAGTTACTGCACGGCATGTGGGATCTTCCTGGAGCAGGGGCCGAACCCGTGTCCCCTGCATTGGTAGGCGGATTCTTAACCACTGCGCCACCAGGGAAGTCCCTGAACTTGTTTATTGACTCTAGTAACTTTCTTGTGGATTATCTATATACAGGATCATATTATCTGTGAATAGAGGTAGATTTACTTCTCACTTAACAGGCTGGATGCCTTTTATTTCTTGTCCTTGTCTAAATACTCTGGCTAGAACTTCCAGTGCAACGTTCAACATCAGTGGTGAAAGCAGGTATCTTTGTCTTGTTCCAGATATAAAAAGAAAGCTTTCCATTTTTCACAACTGAATATGGCGTTAGTTGTGGGGTTTTCACAAATGCCTTTTATCAGGTTAAGGAAGTTCCCTCTGTTCCTAGTTTTCTGAGTGTTTTTACCATGAAAAGAATGCTGTATTTTTGTTAAATGCTTTCTCTGTGTCAAATGAGATGATCATGTGGTTTTCTGCTTTTCAATCTTTCTATTAATGTGGTATTATTGCAGTGATTAATTTTCTTATATTGAACTACCCTTGAACACCTGGGGTAATCTCACTTGGTCACTGTGTATAATTCTTTTAATATGTGGTTGCATTCAGTGTCCTAATACTTTCCTATTTTGCATCTATATTCATAAGGGTTATTACTCTATAATTTTTCTTTCTTCTGGATGTCTTATGTCTTTTAGTGGCTTTGGTAGCAAGGTAATTCTGGCCTCATTGAATGAGTTAGAAAGTATTTTCTCCTCTTCTGTTTTATGGAAGAGTTTGAAAAGCATAATGTTAATTCTTTAAATGTTTGGAATAATTTACCAGTGAAGTAATCTGGTCCTAGACTTTTCTTTGGTGGGAGATTCTTTTTTTTTTTTTTTTTTTTTATTTGCGGCCCGCGGGCCTCTCACGGGCCCAGCCGCTCCGCGGCATGTGGGATCTTCCCGGACCGGGGCACGAGCCCGCGTCCCCTGCATCGGCAGGCGG
>NW_020173416.1:2988489-3099695 GCF_003031525.2 Neophocaena asiaeorientalis asiaeorientalis
TTTTTTTTTTTTTTTTTTTTTTGTAATTAATTTTTATTGGAGTATAGTTGTTTTACAATCTTCTGTTTGGTGGGAGGTTTTTAATTGTTGAAAATCTGTTTACTTGTTACAGATCTGTTGAGACTTTATTTTTATGTCAGTTTAGGTAGTTCACATGCTTCTTGGAATTTGTCTATTTCATCTAGGTTACCAAATTTGTTGGCATACAACTGTTTAGAGGATTTTTTATAATCATTTTTATTTCTGTAAGATCAGTAGTAATATTCACATCTTTATTTCTGATTTGTTTTTGAGCTTCCTCTTTTTCTTAATCAATCTAGCTAATGGTTTGTCAATTTTGTTAATTTTTTCAGAGAACAAACTTTTGCTTTTGTTGTCTCTGTACTGTTTTTCTATTCTCTATTTAGCTCCACCTTAATCCTTATTATTTTCTTCCTTGATCTTTTCTTTTTACCCTGCCTCCCTCCCTTCCTTACATTAATTGTCTTACGTATTTAAGCTGATTTTTTTTCTTTTTCTGTAGTGAATCATTTTAATTCCCTTGTCATTTCCTGTTTTACACCTTTTAGGTATTTTTTTAGTGGTTACCATGGGGAATACATTTAATATTCTAAATGTATAGCAATCTAGTTGATTGATAACAACTTAAATCATTATATGAAATGTCTGCTCCTAAACAGGGCTATCCTCCTACTTTTATGTTGTTGTCATAGCTAAGTTTGCTAGTTTTGGAGTTAGTTTTCTCTTTTTCTCTAGTCCTTCAGGGTATAAAGTACTGTATTTATCGAGGATGTTTCTTTCTTTTTGATGTGGACATTTATAGCTATATATTTCCCTTTGAAGAGTGCTTCCACTGCATCCTGTAAGTTTTGGTACGCTGTGTTTTTGTTTACATTTGTCTCAAGGTATTTTCTAATTAACCTTGTGATTTCTTTTTGAACCACTGGTTAAGAGTGAACTGTTTAGTTTCCATATATTGTGAATTTTCTAGATTCCCTACATTTTTGTTTGCTAGCATCTTTCCAATGTGGCCAGAGAAAATACTTGGAATGATTTCAATCCTTTCAAATTTACTGAGACATTTTTTTTTGTGTCCTAACATTTGGCTTATCCTATAAAATGTTCCAGGTCTTCCTCTGTGTATTATCAGCAATTCTCTTTTGAAGCATGACTGTGCTTGTGTCTGTTAATTTACTGTTAGAATTAAATGTGATAATACATTTATTTCCTTAATGCAATTTCATTTAACAGGCTTCTAATTATATGACTTTCCTGAATGAATTAATCTATGTAATAAAAATAAAGGAATCTGTAGATAGTGATTATTGCCATTACTGAAACAGTTCCAGAAAAAAAATATTGGTCCAAATTCATTAGGAATAGAAACATTTAAAGGTAATTCAAAGTTGCTCAGAAATATTTTAATTTTCTCCCCAACTCTAATCTGCTTCTTCTACAGTCCTCCCCAGTTTTTGTTATGGTAAATGCTAATTGATCCAGTAGTCCATGTCGTAAGTGTGGAAATCTTTCAAATGCCTTTACCTTTCTCAGCCCCTACAACAAGTAATAACAGTCAAATTTTTATTGGCATTAATTTATCTGGAAAATAGCCATTCTTCCATTTCCACTTCAGTACTTTAAGATTTTATCATTTCTAACCACAGTTTTAGTAGTATCCTCGCCACAGTTGTAACAAGCTGTATCTTTCTAAAATGTAATTCTTCTCATGTCACATCCTTATTAATGGATAATACCTTAAGAAGTGATGAGAATTCCCTTTATAAACTCGACTCCTCAATCCATTTCTTGTTTCATTTCCTGTAACCCTTTCACAGTACCTCTTTGTTCTAGCCATGTCCAATTGTCACTAATTTCATAAATGCTTTATGCCTCTCTATTACCTGTACCTTGAATGCTCTTCTACACCCCCAAAACTCCATATCAACCTTCAGGAGTCAAATACCACTTTGAGAACACTTACACAAACTCTGGAAGCAGAAATAAGCACCTCCTCTACTGTGAATAGTGCCTTACTCACACTTGCATTATAGCTTTTATCCTACTATTATAATTAGCTGTTTAGAGAACTACCTTCTCCACTAGATTATGAAGGTACAGATTATATTTTAAATTACTTTCTACACTTGGCAAATAGTGAGTACTTAAAGCTTGATAAAGCAGCACACATTTGGTAAATTAATGAGAGAGGTTAGAGGAGCCAGACATGTGAATTTTCACCAAGATCATAAACAAAATCTTTTTTAAGAGCAGTATCTCCAGACTTTCAGATCAAGATGGATGAGTGGGAGAAAGCATGAACACAACCAAAAATACATCTACATTACTATAGGAGGCAGGTCAAAAAGATCTTGCTTTATGTCAGATAATGTTCTATGTTTTCTTCTAAGAGTTTTATAGTATCCAGCCTTACATTTAGGTCTTTAATCCACTTTGAGTTTATTTTTGTGTGTGGTGTTAGGGAGTGTTTTAATTTCTTTCTTTTACATGTAGCTATCCAGTTTTCCCAGCACCACTTACTGAAGAGACAGTGTTTTCTCCATTGTATATTCTTGCCTCCTTTGTCATAGATTGTGACATGGAACAGTTGCGTGGGTTTATCTCTGGACTTTCTATCCTGTTTCATTCACCTGTATTTGTTTTTGTGCCAGTACCATACAGTTTTGATTACTGTAGCTTTGTAGTATAGGCTGAAGTCAGGGAACCTGATTATTTACACTCTGTTGTGCTTTCTCAAGATTGCTTTGGCTATTTGGGGTCTTCTGGGTTTCCATACAAATTGTAAAACTTTTTGTTCTAGTTCCGGGAAAAATACCATTGGTAACTTGATAGGGATTACACTGAATATGCAGATTGCTTTGGGTACTACAGTCATTTTGATACTGTTAATTCTTCCAATCCAAGAACATGGTATCTCTCTCCATCTGTTTGTGTCACCTTTGATTTCTTTCACCAGTATCTTATAGTTATCCAAATACAGGTCTATTGCTTCCTTAGATAGGTTTATTCCTAGGTATTTTATTCTTTTTGATGTGGTGGTAAGTGGGATTGTTTCCTTAATTTACCTTTTACTCTTCTACACTGTTGGTGGAAATGTAAATTGGTACAGCCACTATGGAGAATAGTATGGAGGTTCTTTAATAAACTAAAAATAAAACTACCCTATGATGCAGGAATCCCCCTCCTGGGCATATTCCCAGAGAAAACCATAATTCGAAAAGATACATACACCCCATTGTTCACTGCAGCACTGTTTACAACAGCCAGGACATTGAAGCAAGCTAAATGTCCATCAACAGAGGAATGGATAAAGAAGATGTGGTACATATATACAACGGAGTATTAATCAGCCATAAAAAAGAACAAAATAATGCCATTTGCAGCAACATGGGTGGACCTAGAGACTGTCATACTGAGTGAGGTCACACAGAGAAAGACAAATATGATATCGCTTATATGTGGAATCTAAATAAAAGGTCAAAATGAACTTATTTACAAAACAGAAATACAGTCACAGATGTAGAAAACAATCTTATGGTTACCAGGGGGAAAGGAGGGGAAGGATAAATTGGGAGATTGGGATTGACATATACATACTACTATATATAAAATAGATAACTAATATGGATCTACTGTATAGCACAGGGAACTCTACTCAATACTCTTTAATGACCTATATGGGAAAGGAATCTAAAAAAGGATATATGTATAACTGATTGACTTCTCTGTACAGCAGAAAGTAACATTATAAATCTACTCCAATAAAAAAAAATACATCTACATGAGGAACAATTCTCACTAAAAAGTAACTGAAAATTGGCATAAAGACTCCTGTACAACTAAGGTGGTAAGACAGAATCACAGGGAATCAGGCAGCAAGGGAAGTGATCAGGTCAGGACTTGTGCCCCTGGGAGGGGACTCAGAGGAAAAGGGAGATTACAGGGGTGGAGAATTTCCCTGGAGAGTAGTTCCAGCCACGTATTAGGTGCCCTAGTACTGGAGTCTGACACAGGGAAGATAAGTCCCCTTGGCTGGTTGAGCTCTGCTGCGATGAACAGGAGGGCTGTCAGCAGCACGGACTTCATTTGTGAGGAGTTAACCAGCACTGGCTTGCTCCCACGGCAGAACAGAGAGGGAGAATTAGGACTGCATGAATGGCTACCCAGTTTCCCACAACAGCCCCAGCATGCACCCCAGCCCAAGCTGAGCTAATGCTCCAGCCATGCTTATTTCACCTCAGAGCTCCACAATGGAGTGACAGTTGCCACAACTGGGAAGGCTCATCTGTGGGAGGCAGAGGTGACTCAGACCTGGGCAGTGTCTGAGCACAGCACGGTGGCCAATGCTCGTGCTTACCGAGAAAGCTTATCAGAAGCAACCCTGATCTCTGACACTGGCCAGACTTCACAGCCTGCATCCTGATACACATCAAGAGGCCAGGTGGGCTCTGCCTGCCCTGTGGCATAGCCCTACAACATTACAGGGTTAGTGGAGACTGCGGAGGAGTGTGTGGCTGCAGGGGGAAACAGAGACACAGATGCAGCAGGGGCTGTCATTGCAGGCAGCAAATTGGAGGTAGCATAAAACTCTGTGGCCAACCTGCAGAAGCCCATGCCCCATCATGAGCCCAGAGCCTGCATGGCCGCTGTTGGTGCAGCACTGCTCTCCTAGGGCAAGGATGCCAGGTACTGAAAGAGGAGAGAGCACATATTTTAAGGAAACAAATCCAGCTCGTAATCAATATTCAAGGCTTCTGCTCCTTAAACTTGGGATCCAACCCCAGCCCCAATAGGGCAGAGAGGGACAATGAGTAGACAGGAAGCACTGCCTTACAGTTAGCTCTGGCCCTATCCCTTCATCTCCAGCCCTATCCACTACCAACGTGATAGATGCCACAACACCCTGAGGAAAGATGTCACTTCTGTTCATGTCAGATCCAGCTCTCTCACCACAGGCATCAGGCACACACACACACTGTAATACAGACACTTCCATATAGGGACATTCTTTCAAGACCACAATAGGTAACTGTTTTACCTAAATTCATAGTGACAAAAAAAAAAAAAATGAAAAAAAGGGCTTCCCTGGTGGCACAGTGGTTGAGAGTCCGCCTGCCGATGCAGGGGACACGGGTTCGTGCCCCGGTCCGGGAAGATCCCACATGCCGCGGAGCGGCTGTGCCCGTGAGCCGTGGCCGCTGAGCCTGCACGTCCGGACCCAGTGCGTCTGGAGCCTGTGCTCTGCAACGGGAGAGGCCACAACAGTGAGAGGCCCGCATACCGCAAAAAAAAAAAAAAAAAGAAAAAAGAAAAAAAATAGGGATTTGTTTCAATTGAAAGAGCAACAGAAAACCTCTGAAAAAATAATGAAACAGAAATAAACAATTTACCAGATAAAGAATTAAAAGGCATCCAAATTCGAAGGGAAGAGGTAAAACTGTCACTATTTGCAGATGACATAATACTTTATACAGAAAACCCTCAAGTCTCCACCAGAAAGTTCTCAGAACTAACAAATGAATTCAGTAAAGCTGTAGAATATAAGATTAACATACAGAAATCTGTTGCTTTTCTATACACTAATAATGAACTATCAGAAAGAGAAAGCCAAAAAAAAAATTTCCTTTAAAATCACATCAAGAATAAGACACACAGGAATAAACTTAACCAAGGAAGTGAAAGATCTATACTCTAAAAACTATAAGCCACTGATGAAGTAAACTGAAGATGATACCAAAACTATGGAAAGATATCCCGTGTTCATGGATTGGAACAGTACTGTTAAAATGTCCATACTACTCAAGGCAACAGACTGATTTAATGCAATCCCTAACCAAATACCCATGACATTTTTCACAGAACAAATCATTCTAAAATTTATATTGAAAAACAAAAGGCCCAGAACTGCCAGAGCAATCTTGAGGAAAAAGAACAAAGGTGGAGGTATCATGCTCCCTGACTTCACACTATATTAAAAAGTTACAGTAACCAAAACAGCATGGTACTGGCACAAAAAGAGACAGATCAACTGAACAGAATAGAGAGCCCAGAAATAAACTGACAAACTTATGGTCAATTAATTTGTAGCAAAGGGGACAAAAATATACAATGGAGGAAAGATAATTCAATAAGTGGTGCTGGAAAAATTAGATAGCTACATGTAAAAGAATGAGATTAGAACATTTCTTAACATCTACAAAAATAAACTCCAAATGGAGTAAAGCCCTAAATGTAATACCTAAAACCATACAACTCCCAGAGGAGAATATGGGCAGAACACTCTTTGACCTAAATCACAGCAATATTTCTTTTTAGATATGTCTCCTAAGGGAAAAGAAAAGCAAAAATAAATAAGACCTTAATTTAATTTAAAGTCTTTTGCATAGCAAAGGAAACCACCAACAAAATGCAAAGACAACATACTGAATGGGAGACAATACCAAATGACATGCACAATAAGGGGTTAATATTATCCAAAAGACATAAACAGCTCATACAACTAAAAATTTTTTAAAATCCAGTATAAAAAATAAACAGAAGATACAAATTGACATTTTTCTAGCTAACACACACATGAAAAGATGCTCAAGATCACTAATTATTAGAGAAATGCAAATCAAAACCACAATGAGATAGCAATTCACATCTGTCAGACTGGCTAACATCAAAAAGTATACAAGTAACAAATGCTGGCAAAGATGTGAAGAAAAGGAAACTTTTGCACAGTTTGTGGGAATTAAATAGGTATAGCCATTATGGAAAGTAATATAGAAAAAACTAAAAATAGAATAATCATATAATTCAGCAATTCCACTTCTGTGTCTATATATGAAGAAACTGAAAACATTAATTTAAAAAGATACATGCACCACAATATTTATAGCAGCATTACTTACAATAGCCAAGATATGGAAGCAAACTAAGTGCCCATCAACAGATGAATGGATGAAGAATATGTGGTAACTATATATACAATGGAATATTACTCAGGCATAAAAAAATGAAATTCTGCCATTTGCAACAATGAGGATAAACCTAGACAGTATTATACTTAGTGAAATAAGTCAGAAAGAGAAAGACAAATCCTCTATATTATCCATAATGTGGAACCTAAAACATAACTGAAATGAATGTGTATAACAAAACAGAAATAGACTCATAAACAAAGAGAACAAACTAGTAGTTACCAGTGGGGAGAGGGAAAGAGAGAAGGATAAGATAGCCTCAATTACCAGAAGGTAAGAAGCAGAAGCAAGAAGAACTACACTCCTGCAGCCTGTGGAATGAAAACCACATTCACAGAAAGACAGACAAAATGAAAAGGCAGAGGGCAATGTACCAGATGAGGAACAAGATAAAACCCCAGGAAAACAATTAAATGAAGTGGAGATAGGCAACCTTCCAGAAAAAGAATTCAGAATAATGATAGTGAAGATGATCCAGGACCGTGGAAAAATAATGGAGCCAAAGATCGAGAAGATGCAAGAAATGTTTAGCAAAGATCGAGAAGATGCAATAAATGTTTAACAAAGACCTAGAAGAAATAAAGAACAAACAAAGAGAGATGAACAATACAATAACTGAATTGAAAAATACACCAGAAGGAATCAGTAGCAGAATAACTGAGGCAGAAGAATGGATAAGTGACCTGGAAGACAGAATGATGGAATTCACTGCCGCAAAAGAGAAAAAAGAAAAAAGAATGAAAACAAATGAAGCCACCCTAAGAGACCTCTGGAACAATATTAAACACACCAACATTCACATTATAGGGGTCCCAGAAGGAGAAGAGAGGGAGAAAGGACTCAAGAAAATATCTGAAGAGATTATAGTCGAAAACTTCCCTCACATGGGAAAGGAAATAGCCACCCATGTCCAGGAAGTGCAGAGAGTCCCAGGCAGCAAAAACCCAAGGAGAAAAATGCCGAAACACACAGTAATCAAACTGAATAAAATTAAACACAAAGAAAATTATTAAAAGCAACAGGGAAAAATGAAAAATAACATACAAGGTAACACCCATAAGGTTAACAGATGATTTCTCAGCAGAAACTCTACAAGCCAGAAGAGAGTGGCACGATATATTTATAGTGATGAAAGGGAAGAAGCTACAAACAAGATTATTCTACCCGGCAAGGATCTCCTTCAGATTCGACAGAAAAATTAAAAGCTTTACAGAGAAGCAAAAGCTAAGGAAATTCAGCACCACCAAAGCGGCTCTACAACAAATGCTAAAGAAACTTCTCTAAGCGGAAAACACAAGAAAAGGACCTACAGAAACAAACACAAAACAATTAAGAAAATGGTAATAGGAACATACATATGGATAATTACCTTAAATGTGAATGGATTAAATGCTCCAACGAAAAGACACAGACTTGCTGAATGGATAAAAAAAATAAGACCCATCTATATGCTATCTACAAGAAATCCACTTCAGACCTAGCGACACGTACAGACTGAAAGTGAGGGAATGGAAAAAGGTATTCCACGCAAATGGAAATCCAAAGAAGGCTGGAGTAGCAATACTCATATCAGATAAAATAGACTTTAAAATTAAGAATGTTACAAGAGACAAGGAAGGACACTACATAATGATCAAAGAATCAATCCAAGAAGAAGATATAACAATTATAAGTATATATGCATCAAACATACGAGCACCTCAACATAAGGCAAACGGTAACAGCTATAAAAGAGGAAATCAACAGTAACACATTAATAGTGGGGGGACTTTAACACCTAACTTACACCAAAGGACAAATCATCCAGACAAAACATTAATAAGGAAACACAAGCTTTAAATGACAATAGACCAGAGAGATTTCATTAAGATTTATAGGACATTCCATCTGAAAACAGCAGATTACACTTTCTTCTCAAGTGCACACGGAACATTCTCCAGGACAGATCACATCTTCGGTCACAAATCAAGCCTTGGTAAATTTAAGAAAATTGAAATCATATCAAGCATCTTTTCTGACCACAAAGCCATGAGATTATAAATAAATTACAGGGGAAAAAAACGTAAAAAACACAAACACATGGAGGCTAAACAATACAATACTAAATAATCAAGAGATCACTGAAGAAATCAAAGAGGAAATCAAAAAATACAAAACAAAAACACGACGATCCAAAACCTATGGGATGCAGCAAAAGCAGTTCTAAGAGGGAAGTTTATAGCAATACAACCCTACCTCAAGAAACAAGAGAAGTATCAAATAAACAATCTAACCTTACACCTAAAGGAACTAGAGAAAGAAGAACAAAACGCAAAGATAGTAAAAGGAATGAAATCATAAAGGTCAGAGCAGAAATAAATGAAATAGAAACAAAGAAGACAATAGCAAAGATCAATAAAACTAAAACCTGGTTCTTTGAGAAGATAAACAAAACTGATAAGCCCTTAGCCAAACTCAACAAGAAAAGAAGGGAGAGGACTCAAATCAATAGAAATAGAAATGAAAAAGAAGTTACAACGGACGCCACAGAAATACAAAGCATCATAAGAGACCACTATAAGCAACTCTATGCCAATAAAATGGACAACCTGGAACAAATGGACAAATTCTTGGAAAGGTATAACCTTCCACGACTGAACCAGGAAGAAACAGAAAATAGGAACAGACCAATCACAAGTACTGAGATTGAAACTGTGATTAAAAACCTTCCAACAAACAAAAGTCCAGGACCAGCTGGCTTCACAGGTGAATTCTATCAAACATTTAGAAAAGAGCTAGCACTCATCCTTCTCATACTCTTCCAAAAAAATTGCAGAGGAAAGAACACTCCCCAACTCATTCTATGAGGCCACCATCACACTGATACCAAAACCAGACAAAGATAGTACAAAAAAAGAAAATTGCAGACCAATATCACTGATGAATATAGATGCAAATATTCTCAACAAAATACTAGCAAACAGAATCCAATAATCGATTAAAAGGATCACACAACATGATAAACTGGGGATTTATCCCAGTGATGCAAGGGTTCTTCAATATACACAAATCAATGTGATACACCATATAAACAAACTGAAAAATAAAAACCATATGATCATCTCAATAGATGCAGAAAAGGGTTTTGACAAAATTCAACACCCATTTCTGATACAAACTTTCCAAAACGTGGGCAGAGAGGGAACCTACCTCAACATAATTAAGGCCATATATGACAAACCCACAGCAAACATCATTCTGAATGGTGAAAAACTGAAAGCATTTCCTCTAAGATCAGGAACAAGACAAGGATGTCCACTCTCACCACTATTATTCAACATAGTTTTGGAAGTCCTAGGCATGGCAATCAGAGACGAAAAACAAATAAAAGGAATACAAATTGGAAAAGAAGTAAAACTGTCAGTGTTTGCAGATGACATGATACTATACATAGAGAATCCTAAAGATGCCACCAGAAAACTACTACAGCTAATCAGTGAATTTGGTAAAGTTGCAAGATACAAAATTAATGCACAGAAATCACTAACAACGAAAGATCAGAAAGAGAAATTAAGGAAACAATCCCATTTACCACTGCAATAAAAAGAAGAAAATACCTAGGAATAAACCTACCTAAAGAGGTAAAAGACCTGTACTCAGAAAACTATAAGACACTGATGAAAGAAATCAAAGATAACATCAACAGATGGTGGGATACACCATGCTCTTGGATTGGAAGAATCAATAATGTGAAAATGACTATACCACCCAAAGCAATCTACAGATTCAATGCAATCCCTATCAAATTAGCAATGGCATTTTTTTACAAAACTAGAGAAAAAAATCTTAAAATTTGTATGGAGACACAAAAGACCTGGAATAGCCAAAGCAATCCTGAGGGGAAAAAAACAGAGCTGGAGGAATCATACTCCCTGACTTCAGACTATACTACAGAGCTACAGTAATCAAAACAGTATGGTACTGGCCCATAAACAGAAATATAGATCAAAGGAACAGGATAGAAAGCCCAGAGATAAATCCACGCACCTATGGTCAACTAGTCTATGACAAAGGAGGCAAGGATATACAATAGAGAAAAGACAGTTTCTTTAGTAAGTGGTACTGGGAAAACTGGAGAGCTACATGTAAAAGAATGAAATTAGAACACTCCCTAACACCACACACAAAAATAAACTAAAAATGGATTAAAGACCTAAATGTAAGACCAGACACTATAAAACCCTTAGAGGAAAACACAGGAAGAACCTTTTTTGACCCACCTCCTACAGTCATGGAAATAAAAATAAACAAATGGGACCTAGTGAAACTTAAAAGCTTTTGCACAGCAAAGGAAACTATAAACAAGGCGAAAAGACAACCCTCACAATGGGAGAAAATATTTACAAACGAATCAGCGGACAAAGGATTAATCTCCAAAATATATAAACAGCTCATCCAGCTCAATATTAAAAAAACAAACAACCCTATCAAAAAATGGGCAGAAGACCTAAACAGACATTTCTCCAAACACATACAGATGGCCAAGAGGCACAGAAAAGCTGCTCAACCTCACTAATTATTAGAAAAATGCAAATCAAAACTACAATGAGGTATTACCTCACACTGGTTAGAATGGGTATCATCAGAAAATCTACAAACAATAAATGATGTCGAGGGTGTGGAGAAAAGGGAACCCTCTTGCACTGTTGGTGGGAATGTAAATTGATACAGCCACTATGGAGAAGAGTCTGGAGGCTCCTTAAAAATCTAAAAACAGAATTACCATATGACCGAGCAATCCCACTACTGGGCATATACCCAGAGAAAACCATAATTCAAAGACACACGCACCCCATTGTTCATTGCAGCACTATTTACAATAGCCAGGTCATGGAAGCAACCTAAATGCCCATCGACAGACAAATGGGTAAAGAACACATAGTACATATATACAATGGAATATCACTCAGCCATAAACAGGAATGAAATTGGGTCATTTGCAGAGACGTGGATGGACTTAGAGACTGTCATACAGAGTGAAGTAAGTCAGAAAGAGAAAAACAAATATTGTATATTAATGAATATATGTGGAATCTAGAAAAATGGTACAGATAATCCGGTTGGCAAGGCAGAAATAGAGACACAGATGTAGAGAACAAACGTATGGACACCAAGGGTGGCAGGGAGGGTGTGGTGGTGGTGGTGGGATGAATTGGGGAAATTGGGTTTGACATATATACACTAATATGTATCAAACAGGTAACTAATAAGAACCTGCTGTATGAAAAAATAAAAATAAAATAAAATTCAAAATAAGAACGGAGAAGAGAATAATAGATGTGTGGAACACAGTAAAAAAAAAATGGCTATAAAAAAAGTAAAGAGAGAAGGATAATATAAGGGTATGAGATTAATAGATACAAACTACTATGTATAAAATAAATAAGCAGCAAGGTTATATTTTACAGTAGAGGAAAATATAGCCATTATTTTATAATAACTTTAAATGGAGTGTAATCTATAAAAACATTGAACCACTATGCTGTACACATGAAACTAATATTACTTTGTTAATCAATTATATTTCAACAAAAAGCATTTTCTCTACCATAATAATACACATTTGTGGTATGCACATTATGCACACTTCTTTTATAAAATAATTTTTACACATCTTAGTTTGAGCAGTGTTATATTCCTCAATGCTTTCAACTTGACTGAACAAGCAAGCAGAGTATCTTTAGCGATTTTCATAAGAAGCCAAATTATTGATTCATACATTAAACTTCAATGAATTAGTCTTGCTTAGACAGTGTTCAAAAAATATCTCTGCCCTTGGCTTGGTTCCTGCCATTTGAAGAAGTTATCAGATGTCAGTTTAACATTAAGTAACATTAATCTTATTTTTTTTCCAGCAAGAACATGTTGTCTAAATAATGCTAAACTTTTTAATCCCAATAGAAAGGTTCTTCTATTAAATATAAAAGTGAGACTACTAGTCCAACTAATACACACATATTCAATAAATTCTGTAAGTGGTTATTTTTAGAGTTTTCTATGCTTAAGGCCCTGTTGTGGCAAATAAAGTCCCGCTTCCAGCTCTAATTAAAATTCAAATCTAAAACTGCTTCAAGGGAGTTCCCTCGTGGTCCACTTGTTAAGACTTTGCCTTCCAATGCAGGGGGTCAGTTCAAACCCCTGTTCGGGGAGCTAAGATCCCACATGCCTCGTTGCCAAAAAACCAAAACATAAAGAACAGAAGCAATATTGTAACAAATTCAATAAAGTCTTTAAAAATGCCCCACATCAAAAAAATCTTGGAGAAAAAAAACTGTTTCATGAAATTATATCTCCTGGTAATGTGGTTTATTACTGATTTATTGTAAAATATACAATATTAAGAAAATGAATACTAAAATTATCAAATCAAGAAACTGGGAGTCTCTTTATTCAATTATATTTCTGTTACTGAATTGTTCTATTGATTCATTCAACAATCATTTCTTTCTAAAAAGACTTTCAATGTATTGAAGGTTTTTTGAATGCTAGAAAATCAGCGGGTGCTGCAACGAGACCTCAAAAAATTTGAAAAACCATCCTTCTCTAAAAAGTAAATTATTAATGTCTAGGTCCAATCATAATTGGTCACACATAATACAAAATACTAATGTATACATCTATCTTTCAGAAATGATTTCTTCGGACAGAAATCTATAAATGAACAGTCCTTGGAAATACAACTTTACAAAAGCAAACCACTTTTGAGATTTCCCCAGATTTTTAAAGAAATACACTTTTATGTCATTTGGAAATGCAGGTACAATTTCTAAATGTGCTATTTAATAGAGTTAAAAATAAGCAACAGTTTGGAAAGTGGATCTTAACAGGACAGTGATTAATTTTCTTAAGTCTAATATTTATGGTACTAAACTATGTCCATGTTATCATTCTTCAGCATGTGCAATGTACGTGTAAAGAGAAGATGGAGGAAAGAAAAAAATGTCCTTTGATTACAAAGGGCATGACATTAATTTTCTTAATGTGGCCAGCTATTAAATCATATCTAGAAAAACCTGAATAAATGTAAACTCCTTGAGAGTACGATCGAGATTTTATTCATTTTTGAATTCCATACAGTGTCTAGGATAACGTCATACAGGTATCAAACAAATCTGTATTGAATGAATAATGAAATTCATGTAGCACTCCGAAAACAGTGTTCTTTGAGGTGTTAATAAATACACTCCCTCCTCATTCCAAAGTTAAATATACAAATAAACTTAGGACACCAACATGTTACGTCTTTTTTCGATATATTCTTCATAGTTCTCCTTAGCATAATAAAGGTGCTGGGAAGTTCTACGATACAGTGCTGAAAGAAAAAAACTGCCAGCAAACAGTACTAAATCTGACAAAATTATCCTTGAAAAATGAAAGAGATATAAAGATTCTCAGAGAAACAAAAGCTTCGGAGCCCATCACTACTAGACCTTCATTACAAGAGATTCTAAAGGGAATTTTTCAAGTTGAAACAAAATGAAACTAAAGAGTAACATGAAAGCATATTAAAGTATACAACTTACTGGGAAAGATAAATATATAGACAAATACAGAATACCATAATAACTCAATAGTGGTATGTAAATCACTTCTAATTTTAGTATTAAAGTTAAAAGACAATAGTAAGATTAAATTTTAAAATATTAGAGATGGATACACAATAAAAAAAAGTAAAAGTGTTGAGTTTTGTGTGCTATTGAAATTAAATTGTTATCAGCTTAAAATAGACTGTGATAAATATAAGATAATTAATGAAAATCTCATGGTAACCACAAAGCAAAAACACATGATATACATGAAAGGACTCAAAGCATACCAGTAACAAAAGACCATCAAATCACAAAGGAAGAAAGCAAGAGAGGAAGAATGGAACAAGAAACTACAAAATATTAGAAAAAATGAACAAAATGGCAATAGTAAGTCCTTAGCTATCAATAGCTGTATTAAATGTAAATGGATTAAACTCCCAAATCAAATGACATACAGTGACTCAATGCGTAAAATTTAAAAATGAAAGAAAAGAACAAAGATTGAACTATATGCTGTCCACAAGAGATTCACTATAGAAATAAGTACACACATGCAAGAAGATACTCTATGCAAGTGGTAACCAAAAGAGAGCAGCGGTGGATGTACTTATATCAGACAATATAGAGTTCAAATAAAAAACTGTCACAAGAGAGAAAGAAGGCTATTATATAACGTTAAAGGGTCAAGTTAACAGGAAGCTATAACAATTATAAATATATATGCACTCAGCATCAGAGTACCTAAATAAATAAAGCAAATATTGATAGATTTGAAGGGAGAAATAGACTACAATACAACAATACTAGGAGATTTCAATACCCCACTTTACATAATAGACAGAACATCCAGACAGAAAATCAGCAAGGAAACAGTAGACCTGAAAAACACTAGTAAAATATCCAGATACAGTATCATAACTAGCATAACTAGCAAATTCAAGAAGTGAAAGAACAGTAAGAAGAATTAAATTTGATTCCCTTCTAACTCAATTTCTTTATATTTCAAAGACGCTTAGCAATTTTTTAAAAGTACTGTTAATAAATACTGTGCATTACCTATATTCTTCACTGTTTTGAGACAGAATAACACCTCTTCAGTCTCATTTCCCAGTATTATTGCTTCTCCAGTCCACCTCAATTCACATACCAAAGTCTCAACAATTCAAAACCACATATAGATGCCCAAAGAGCCAAAGTTTTTCACACATCCATATCTCTGTATACATTGCCTACAGAGTTCTTCTCTAACTGAAGAGCTGTCCTCCTGGTGGCAGATAGCTATATGTTCTTTAAAACCTAACTGAAGGGGCTTCCCTGGTGGCGCAGTGGTTGAGAATCTGCCTGCCAATGTAGGAGACACGGGTTCGAGCCCTGGTCTGGGAGGATCCCACATGCCGTGGAATAACTGGGCCCGTGAGCCACAACTACTGAGCCTGTGCGTCTGAAGGCTGTGCTCCGCAACAAGAGAGACTGCGATAGTGAGAGGCCCGCATACTGCGATGAAGAGTGACACCCGCTCACCACAACTAGAGAAAGCCCTCACACAGAAACGAAGACCCAACACAGCCAAAAATAAATAAATAAATAAATTTATTTTTTTAAAAAAAACCTAACTGAAGCCAATTTTTCTGGGAAATTACTTTGGATATTACTCTCCCACCCCTCCACTACTCCCTCCCCCTTGAGTAGTTAATCATGAACTCATGAACTCTAGTCTATCTATACTGTATATCTATTTCTATTGCTGTGCTTATAAATCTAGACTATAATGCATTCTTCTTCTACACACTTATGCCTATTACTAAAAGTGGGGTACTGAAGTCTCCAACTATTACTGTTGAATTGTCTGTTTTGTCCCTTCAATTCTGTCAGTTTTTGCTTCATATATTTCCAACTCTGCTGTGAGGTACATGTGTATGTTTATAATTGTTACTTCTTCCTGATGGACTGACACTTGTATCAGTATAAAATGCCCGTTTTTAAAACTTACTGCTTATAAAACTCTCTGCTACAGAACTCTGAAAAGTCAGGAACAGTAGGTCTGTTACAGAACTTGGCCTAGTACTTATAATTAATAGATATGACATAACCATAAAAAATCTATTTTAATTTTCAGTGAAGTAGATATGAAATAAATTTATAAAATCTATTTTAGTTTTTAATAATTTAGAAAATAAATTACATTATCTTCTATAGTAATCTATTACAGTGTTTCATATTGTATACTTTTCCCCTCTAGGATATATACTAAAAATCCCTCATTTTGCAATTCATACTGACTTTCTTTTGTTCTGTCTTTGGTATATATATCAAACAAATGTTCAGACTCATATATATATATGAGTCTGATGTATATATATGAACTCATATATATATATATATATCAGTTCTGTGTACTAGATGGTTAAATCATTTCTCAGCTTTCTCTTTAGTAACTTAAAAATTCTCAGCTTATCATAAATCTGACTTTCTAAATCTTTGTATGTTCCTGTAGGTCTCTTCTAAATTATGTCCAAAGTTTTGAAATAGATCCATATCTTAAATTAATAATTTTAATCATTGTGTATACTTATTTATTTTTACTGTTTCTTTTATTATAAACTTATAATACATTATTTAGTATGAGTATTAGATATTTTCCCTGATATATGCAGTATTCTCTTTAGTAATTCCCAGAAATACTACTGAAAATTACTTTTATTTAATAATCCTTTCAGCACCTACTTTGTACAAACTTTGTTATATACTCCTGGGAAACACAAAAGAAAGTGAAAGAATTTATTATAAATGTATGCTATTGGGGAGACCTTGAAGATGGCGGAAGAGTAAGACGCGGAGATCACCTACCTCCCCCACAGATACACCAGAAATACATCTACACGTGGAACAACAACTACAGAACACCTACTGAACGCTGGCAGAAGACCTTAGACCTCCATCCCAAATTCAGGAGGTGGTCTCTGAGAGCAAGATTTATGAATTTTTTCTCCTTTACCTCTTTTTGTGAGGCTGTATGCGTATGCTTCTGTGTAAGATTTTGTCTGTATAACTTTGCTTCCAACAGTTGTCCTAAGGTTCTACCCGTCCCTTTTTTTCTAAATAATTATTTTTTAATTCAATAACTTTATTATACTTTATTTTACTGTATCTTCTTTCTTTCTTTTTTCGTTCCTTCCCTCCTTAATGTATATGTGTGACTGATTCACTTTGTTGTAGAGCAGAAGCTAACACACCATTGTGGAGAAATTATACCCCAATAGAGAGATGTTAAAAAAAAATAAAAATAGAAAATAAATAAAATAAAATGCTCCTTCTTACTCAGCCACTTCATTAGATCACTGGTATCAAGGATTTCATTGATTTATACTTGTAGAAAAAAATGAGCCCAAGGCTTCATCTTCTTTTAAATACGTTAAAAGTAAATTACAGATTTTTTTTATTCTTATGAACAATTTCCTGGTCTCAGAAAATTTTTAATTTTAAAAATTTTGAGAAATACCCAAAGTATTATAAATAATATGACTAACATCCTGTACTCACTACTTAAACTACGATATACAGCATTACTAATACAGTTATAGGTCCCTGTTTAAACCTTTCTAATCACATAATCATACTCACTCCCCTAACCCAAAGAAGTACCCACTATACTATATGTAGTTTAAATCTTTTCTTCATAGTTTTACCTCCTAGGGCTTTAAACAGTAATTAGTTTTGTTTTATTTATTTAAATGGTATTACAATGTAAGTATCATTTGGCAATTTGTTTTTTTCTCTCTCCATACTGTGTCTTTGAAATTCATCCATGTTAATATGTGGAGCTCTGCTCATTCATTTTCCCCAACGTATAGTATTCAATTTCTGAATATACTACCTACCCACTTACCTACTGGTGTTCCCTTATGTTGTTTTCTATTATTCACTTTTACACACAAACATCAAATTCTTTACCTACATATTAACCACCCCTACTTCCTGAAACTTTCTATCCTTGAATTCCATCACATCATGTTTGGTCTCCTCTGCTTGATACTCTTCCTGTACTCATCACTTAAATGATGTTTCCTTATGTCCCTTCTTTTTTTTACCCTGTATACTCTCCTTAGATGTTCTCTCACTCACTCCCATGCCAGCCTAAGTCAAATCTGTATCTCCAACCCTTAATTCTTGTGAGTGGCTACTAAGTCTAGAACATTAGTTGAATATCTAATAAAGGGTTATATATCACATTACAATATGTGATAAAATAATATTATCTATGTTTCCAGATTTTATAGCCACTCTGTATATCTAACCACCAATAAATACCTCCACCTGATAGCCATAATGGAGGACATTCTGAATTGTATTATCATATGATTTATGGCTTAGAGACCAAAACGATTTTTTCCACACAATCCTAGATAAAATTTTAGCTCCTCTAGAAACCCCACTTTCACATACTCTTTCTTTAAAACTTTTCAAAATGTCACAGTAGGTGGTTTTCCAACTTCTGGTCTAAGAACCCCCGTACTCTTAAAACATATTAAGGACCCCAACAGTGAAAAAGGCAAATACGTCTTATTATAAAAATAGCTTTGACCTCAGGGACCTCCAAACGAGTGCCTAACACATTTTGAGGGCTATTGGTCTAGGAAACTATTTTCTAGAGATGTTTCTGGTGCATCAGAGAAGTCATTGGAATTCTGCCTGAACAAATGAAATCAACAAATCATTCCCAAAGATTCCTTAGTAGCTACGGATTGAGGTACCCAGGTTGGCTGACTTATAACTTCCTGAGTTTTTTAAACCCAAATCAGCCTTGGTGCAGGGACATGCCTGAAGGTGATGGAATAAAGATAAATGAGACAGACTAGACCAAAACTATTTAAAAATAAATGAGCTATCTTTTTAAAATATGGTCAAACTTTGATTCCTAAATGCCTTTGTTAGAAACTCCCTTTTTTTTTTTTTTTTTTTTTTTTTTTGCGGTACGCGGGTCTCTCACTGCTGTGGCCTCTCTCCTGTTGTGGAGCACAGGCTCCGGACGCGCAGGCTCAGCGGCCATGGCTCACGGGCCCAACCGCTCCGCGGCACGTGGGCTCCTCCCGGACCGGGGCACGAACCCGTGTCCCCTGCATTGGTAGGCCGACTCTCAACCACTGCGCCACCAGGGAAGCCCTAAATGGGTATTTTTTTAACCTCATCATTCTTCTCCACTGTTTTGGTAAATGAGAAGAGTCTCTGTTCCCACTTCACCCAGCAAGAAAAGAGAACTAGAATTTACTGAGTATTTATAATGGGCATTATGTTAGGCATCTTTACATATACTGTCTCAGTCAGTCTCTGTGGTTCAGAAAGGTTAATTTGCTTAAGGATAGACAGGAAGCAAGGAGAAAAGTGTCATTTACCTAGATCTACCTCATTCCAATGCCCAGACTTTTTTTTACCAAAGTCATACTTCTCTGCGTCAGAAAATATGTTTCTTCGAATTAAGTTTTCATATATAAATGTTATTCTAAAGACTGAGAATGTTCTTCAGACTTTAGTTTATTTAAACAATAGAAAACTTAATTATCATTAAAAATATTAACTGTAATACATTCTTAATTTCAAACAACTCTCATATAGATTAACCACTGGAACACAATTAAATTTGTATTATTATGCTTCATAAATTAAAAGAGAAAGAAATTTAGGAAGAAGTTAGAAATCTTTTAAGGTCTTTAACAATTTGACATAAACCATTAGTAATTAGTATATTGGATACAAGCCTTTATTTATAACTATGCCATTTCCCTTATTTGCAGTTTTAATTTGTTTTGTAGTCTTATTTTTAATAAACACTAGTGAAATTCCATTGCATGTATTTCACATAATATAGTTTACAGTAAATATGAAGAACTCACAGAGTATATGATAATTTTCCCAGGACTAACATAACTTAACCTCTTGCTGATATGCAAAGAGTGTAATCCATAATTAAATGAGATTGGAGAGTAGTATTTAAATTATCTAAGATAGAAACATTTGTGAGTCTCTAAAGCCTTATTTACAAAGATTCTTTTGATATGCTACTAAAATTCTGTTAATCTATTTGCTAAAATAACATGTCAAACACTTTTCTTCATCCATTCGATAAATATTTATTGAGTACTTATTATATGCTAGGCATTACTCCACATGCTAGAGAGAAGGCAATGAAAAAAACAGATTTGGTACTTATAATTATGGATCCTACGTTCTATCAGGGGACACAGGCAATAAACAAAGAAAGAAATAAGAATATTTCAATCCAGTAAGTGCTGTGAAGAAAACATAAAAACCAGGATGATATGTCAGCATGCACAAGATTGGATGGTGCTAGTTAAGCTCTGAGAAAGTACTAACTTTAAGGTCTGATATTAATTATCCTAGTATTTGTATATATTTAAAGTAATAAAGCTATTCTAAAAATAAGCAAAAACTTATAATTCAAAAGTTCCTCTATTTTAAATGCCAATTTAATCAACATTTTATTTAAATTAGTGAGATTGTGTATTTCTATATCTCTTGGTCTAGGCTAAAAGTAATCTGAATTTATCTCTACTGCCTCCTTTCCTTCTTTGACTTTCTTTTATCTTTCTTTCCTACTCCTATAGTATGCCATGTTCAGATAAAGATCAATTATGTGGTCACCCTAGGCACTACCTAAGCACCTGCAGAAGGAAATATCAATGACAAGGTGATTCATCTTAGAACTCCTCAAATACTTAGGAATTGTAGGTATAAAGTACCGTAGAAGGTGGAGAATTATAAGCTAGCAGATTGCTTATATAGAAAGACTCTCAGGTCCTCAGTACAAGTAAACAACTACTTATTCTGATGGTGAAGGAATAGCAGAGAGGTATCCGGTAACAAGCAGAAATCAGATTATTTAATGAGTTTGAAGAAGTGGTAAAGAGTACTGTGAGAGATTTCACAGAGCTCTAGGCGGAAGTGAGAAAATGTAGCTAGAGTTTGAAAAAATATTTTTAACAAGGAAAAAATGAGATAATTATGCATAATAGGAAAAACAAAAAGTTGTGCATAAATGAAGTACACCACTTGGTTCAGCCACTAATATTTACAAGCCCTAAAAAATGAAAACATTGAATATGGATTCAATAAAAAAAAATGTGATATTAACTATAAAGGGACAGTAGGTAGAAGTGAGGGAAAGTTAAGAGAGCTAATAATATTCTTATCTATCATAATGAGAAAGTATAGTAGGTAGAATAACGCCCCTGTGAATACGTTAGCTACGTGGTTTGTGGAATTAAACTTGCAGATGGAATGAAGCTCATCAGCTGACTTTAAAACAGAGAATTTATTCTGGATTATCTTGGTGGTTCCCAGTGTAAAATTACAAGGGTACCTTAAAGGTGGAAGAGAGATGGCAGTGTGAAGACTAGGCTTCCTGATGTTGCTTGCTTCAAAGTTGGAGGGGGTGATGAGCCCTGGAAAGAAGGTGGCCACCAAACGCTGGAAAAAGCAAGGAAATGAATTCTCCCCTTCAGCCTCCAGAAACGAATGTAGTCCTGCCCACATCTTGATCTCAGCCTGTGAGATCCTGTATAGGATTTCTAAAGTATAGAATTGTAAGATAACAACTACTTCTTGTTTTAAGCCATTTATAATAATGTTATGGTAACTACAGAAAACTAATACAGAAGTCAACATATAATGTCTAAAATACAATAGAAGGGCTTCCCTGGTGGTGCAGTGTTTAAGAATCTGCCTGCCAATGCAGAGGACACAGGTTCGAGCCCTGGTCCGGGAAGATCCCCCATGCCATGGAGCATCTAAGCCCGTGAGCCACAACTACTGAGCCCACGCACCACAACTACTGAAGCCCACGCACCTAGAGCCTGTGCTCTGCAACAAGAGAAGCCACTACAATGAGAAGCCGACACACCGCAACAAAGAATAGCCCCTGCTCGCCGCAAGTAGAGAAAGCCCATGCGCAGCAACGAAGACCCAACGCAGCCAAAAATAAATAAATTTATAAAAAACAAAATAAAAAATAAAATACAGCAAAGGGCACAGTATGAAATATGTATGCAAACATCAGAAGAAACAACTACAAGAAAGAAGTTGCTTTTGGAAGCAGCAGGAAAAAAGCAGATAGTTGGTTTTTATTGTTGTCATGAGCTATTTTAGCATTGCTTGATTTTTTTTAAAACGTGAATGCATTACTTCAATGAAAAATAAGAATTAAGTTTAAAAAAAGGAAAAACAACATAAACGAAAGACGTTGTATGGTAGAAAAATCTGATTGCTCTTCAAATGTTTGCCAGGAGTGAGAGTGGAAGATTCAGCTAAGCTGAGCTGTAGCTGATCGTTTCACTGTTTTTATTTTTAGCATGAACCAGCAATTATCTTTCAAACTTTTCTGTTCTCCTCACCTCAAACACATCTGTTATTCCTACTCAAACTCTAACACTATAAAATAAACAATAGGACTACCAGGAAGAAAGGTCTGCTAATCATGACTTTCAGCAGTAAAACAGTTTATTTTCACTTGCAAGTTAATTGCAGAGAGGTTAATAGAACTCACAGTACTGTATTAACCCATATTATTGACTGGAAACTTGTAGTTAGAAGAATGTGTGGCTGGAGAATATCCAACTTCAGGTCCATGAAATGAGCTCTAAACTCCGGTAAAAATTTGAATGAGGAGAATAACATTACAAAGATAGTCTGATTTTTAGAGAAAGAGCAGAGTAAAAGCAAAATGCTCCTAGTAAAAACTCCTTAGAAAAAGACCATTCCAAGATAAGATGATCTCCCTTCTCTATAGACTTTTAATATTCACTTGTTATCCCAATTCACTTGTCATGTAATCACATATACTGTCTTATTTTTGTTACTGTTTCTGGTGTGTGTGCGCGATATTTTCACAATGAATTTATATTTAGCAGCAACAGTCCTACCTTTTTAAAAAAAGATATTCCATTCAGTATTTAGCACTCTTGTATGCAAACATAAGGCACTTTATATATAACTTGAACAAATAATATGGAGACGTTCTGCACTGAGAAAGATGAACAATTAAGGATGGAACTTGTTAATTTTTTTTTTTTGATTTCTCTCTATTCCTTTGTTTTCCCTGCTCCCTGCTAAGTGGTTCAACCAGGATTCCTGCCAAAGCTAATTTAACATTCTGACAATTTACCTTAGACATTATAAGCTACTGAAGTTATAAATTTGAATAGCACTGAAGCAGCATATCCCTATAGCATTCTTTATAGTTCAGCAACATGTATTTGTAATAGCATGGAAATTCAATAAAACGCTTAAAAAGAAAAACCCCAAAGGTACTTTGAATAAGATTATAATTTTAATTGGCTTATCTACATTTTTATGCTCCGTTGAAAAAAAAGTCTGCTAAAACCACCGGAGTGGCTGTCAACTGGCAGCAATTTTGCTCCCTGGGGACATTTGGCGATGTCTGGATATATTTTCATTATTTACAGCTTAGATAGCACTACTGACATCTAGTAGGGAGAGACCAGAGATGCTGTTTAACATCATACCATGCGGAGAGCCTCGCACAACAATTATCCAGCCCAAAATGTCAATAGTGCTGAGACTGAGAAACCCTACATTAGAGGAATAGAGAAACCGAATAGAAAACGAGAAAACATTTTCTTATAAGTATCTACAGTAGTACAATATATTTATCATGGATTCTGATACAGATGAAGGTCTATTAGTTATGTCCCAGGCTGTCTTTCCAACATACTAATTTAACAGTAACAATACGTAGTTTCATTTATTTAAATCAAAAAATTTAATTAGCACCTATAATACACAAAGCATCACACTGTATACTGAAGAGAACACACACAAAAAAAGTTTAGAACATGAAGTAGTTTAACTTATCATCCTTGTCTATCAGGAACTGCCAAAATAGTTAGGGGAATGTGATATAATTAAGTACAACAACATATAATTAAAATGAATGATACAGACAATGAGAACTATCAAACAGTAGAATACAGAATACAGAAAAAAATCAGGGTAGGGCTTCCCTGGTGGCGCAGTGGTTGAGAGTCCGCCTGCCAACGCAGGGGACACGGGTTCGTGCCCCAGTCCAGGAAGATCCCACGTGCCGCGGAGTAGCTAAGAATGGCTACTCAAGACCTGACAGAGAAAAAAAAAATATTTAGGGCCTACAGTCGTTTGAATTTAGATAGGTAGAGAGAAAGACGAAAAGTACTTCATGTGAGAAGCACAGTATGAATTAAGGTAGAAAGGAGCTATACAGATCACCTAGAGCAAAAGTTGGATGTTCAAATGAAGTAGTCTATAGGACTGGAAAGACACAAGGGGGCAGGACCAATGAGGTCTTAAGTGTTAGGCTAACAGCCATTATTATGATGGCAATGAGGAGCAACTGACATTTCTTTGATGAGAGAAATAACATATGAAAGCAGCTTTAGGAAGTGTATTAGTCAGGGTTCCCCAGAGAAACCAACAGGATATGGATACAGATATAGAGATAGAGATTTGTTATAAGAATGGCCTCACATGGTTACGGAGGCCAAGAAGTCCAACGATCAGTCATCTGCAAGCCTGAAAACCATGAAAGCAGGTGGTATCATTCAGACGGAGTCTGAAGGCCTGAGAACTCAGGGGCCACTGGTGAAAAGTCCCAGAGTCTCAAGGCCCAAGAACCAGGAGCTCTGATGTCCAATGGCAGGAGAAGATGGCTATCCCAGCTCAACAGAGAGGGAATTCACCCTTCTTTGGCCTTATTGTTCCATTCAGGTATTCGGTAGATTGGATGATGCCTGCCCACATGGGTGAGGGGTGACTCTTCACCCAGTCTACTGAGTCAAATGCTAATCTCTTCCAGAAATACTCTCACAGATACAACCAGAAATAACGTCTTATCAGCGACTTGGGCATTCCGTAAGCCTGTCAAGTTGACAAATAAATTAAGCCATCATGGGAAGATTAGTCTGGAAACAGTACTGGAGCATGAGGAAGAGTGCTTCCAGAAACATCAGAAAAGAGACAACTGTAATAATTCATGTATGTGATAATGAAGGTCTGATTTAGAAGAAAGAATAGACTACAGGCATACCTCAGAAATATTGTGGGTTCAGTACCAGACCATGGCAATAAAGTGAATATTGCAATAAATTTATGGTTCCACACAAATTTATCGTTTCCTAGTGCATATAAAAGTTATGTTTACACTATACTGTAGTCTATTAAAGGTACATTAGCATTATGTCCACAAAAGCAATGTATATACCTTAATTTTTAAATGCTTTATTGCTAAAAAAAAAAAACTATCGTCTGACAATACAGTGTAGCCAAAATCCTTTAATCTATAAAAAGATGCAATATCTCGGAAACACAGTAAAGTGAGGGATGCCTGTAGAAAGAAGCAGGGAACATTAAATTAAGGAAGAACAGTCAGGACTTGGTTTTCTTTTTTTTTTTAGAGGAAGAGTAAATATTTTGCACTTAAGAGTTTAATGAAAGTTAGAAACACATAGTTCAGATACGTCTGCACAACACCAGACAGAGAATCAAAAAACCCTAGCTTAATAACAGCTTCATCTACTAACAACAAGTTACAAGACTTTAGGTAAACTGGTTAATCTCCCAGATTTTACTATTGGTAAAATAAGCAAAATTGTGAGCAACCTGCTTACCTCACATCTTTGTTGCCAGAAGCAAATTAATTAATATATATACATACCTTATAAAGTCTAAATGCTATAGAAATTGATTATTACTGTCATTTAAGAAAAGCTGAAACAGTATCTGATCATTTTAATAATTATAATGAATATGGACTTACTAAGATGATGATGATCTTAAAATGAGTAAAAATTTATCTTATTTTTAATTTACAATGATTAGAACCTAAAACTCTAACTCCAGGTTTTTGTATAAAATTTTATTTTGGTTAGCTATAGTTCATTTTCTCTATTTTGACACTCTTATACATATTTCTGAATACAGAAATGACCTTCAATTACATGTATTTTCTTATTATAGATTTATACAAAACAGATGATATGGAAATGCTACAGTATAGTGGGAAGAGCACTGACTTTGAAGAGATAATATTAAAAGGAAAAGACAAAATATAAAGTTCTCCAATAATTCTATATGCAATATTATGGTCACATATTTGAAAAATATAAAGGAAATAAAAGATTTCCTAGGAGAATATGAATTCTAAAAATCGATACAGGAGGAAGTTTATAAGTTTTTTAAAATGCCAGCAACAATGAAGAGATGAAAAAAACAGGTAAAATCCAATTCTAAAAAGGCATAATAATCAGAAGCAAGATGGTTTTCACATGTGAGTCTTATAAAACAGTGAATTAATAGATAATTCCTATGTTATACAAACAATTCCAAAGCATTAAAAATGATGGAAATCTGCCCAACATATTCTCTAAAGCTAGCATCAACTCAGTATTAAAACCAGGTTAATGTCTTTTTAAAATGTAGATGTAAAAACCCTAAAATAGACTCTAGTAGTGTATTAAATAAATAACATTATCAAATAACATGTTGAAGTAAGGTATACCTCTAGAGTAGGGTTCAATGTAAATTAAAAAACATAAAACCATCTCAACAGATACTGGAAAAGTACTTGATAAAATTCTATATACACTCCTGATTTAAATAAGCAAAATCTAAAGCTTCAAGTAAACTAGGAATAGAAAGAAATTTCCTAAGGAGGTATACAAGAAATCAAAAGTAACATTTACTCATACTAAATGGAGAGAAGTCTCATACTAAATGGTGAGAAGTCAGAAACCATCTCACTAAAATAAGTCAGGAAAGCATACTATCTTCAGCTGTAATTAAATTCATATTAAAAGGCTTAGTAGAATAAGTAAGTGTTGGAAGGTTAATAAGCAAAACTCAAAATACCAATAATGACCAATTAGAAAATGTAAGAGAGAATAAAAGGACTATGTTCACCACAGGAAATACACAAGCAGATGTGCATGTGTGTGTGCACACACACACTATCTATATATAAAACTAATGAGAAATTTGAAGAATCTGCTTTTTAACCAAAGAAAGCTGTATGTGTGTAGACATAACACATAACTGTTTTTAAAGGCACTGCTTTCAAATTCAAAGTTCTTCCAGACACCTAAAGGTTGATCCCCAAAGTCAGAGGTTGGGTTGCAAACTTAGCCTAGGATGAATTCAATCTTCGAAGGTGATTTCTTTGGACATTTGTATGTCTGTTTATGTGAATGCCTTTAATCATGAATGAACTCTATAGGTTAACAAAGTTCCTAACTCTCCCTACTGTCTTATACAGGAACTTGGAATGTTTGTAATACTTCTCTGGAAACTGAAGACATTTGAGTTTGCAGGTCTAGATTTTACTGTATGTCAACTTGAGTGTACAATTTCTGAGGACATTAAAACATTATATTTTTATCTTCTGCAGAACCTAATACAATTCCTAGAAAACAAATGCTCAATGAATATTTGTTGGTTTATTGATTTTTGAATGATTTGGGGGAGGTTATAAAGCACATTTGTGCTAGAATAATTGTGGATATAATGTCCAAAATAACTATAGAGTTTACACATTTAAAGTATTAAAACATTTGCTTCTAAATTCTTTTTGATTGCCTTTTATACATGTTTGCTAGAAGATAAACTCTAGGCATTGGTTATAGGCTTACACTCATAATCTAATGATATGGGAAAGGAATAGTGTAGTTCGAATTCACTATGATAAGCATAGTAAACATACATGCTCTTGATTAAAATTAGGCAATTTCTGAAGAATGTCAACACATTATAGCAAATGAACTTGCTACACAATGGGAATGATAAAGCCTTATAGGAAGTTTCCTAGTGAGAATACAGAAGTTAAGAAATATCTTTTCCTCCTGGCAGCCTACACAATTCCACTTCCTTTTCCACAAAGTGTTAGTACAATTGGACATCCATATGAAAATTTTAAAAAATTTGATTTAAACTTCACACCTTATACAGAAATTAACTAACTGTAAAATTATAAAATTTTGTTAAAAAATCTTTGTGACCTGGAGTTAGGCAAAGAGTTCATCAAAATTGAGAACTTTTGCTCTGTGAAAGACATTTATGAAAAGACAAACTACATATTGGGAAAACACACTGGCAACTCACAAATCCAAAAAAGGGCTTGTATATATCTTTACAAAGAATATATAAAGAACTCTCAAAATTCAACAGGAAGAAAGCAAACATATCAATTAAAAATAGGTAAAAGATCTGAATAAACACTTGAGGAAAGTTGATATACAGATAGCAAATAAGCACAGGAAAAAATGTTCAACATCATTAGCCAATATGATAGTGAAATAAAAACCACTATGAAATACCACTACATACCTCTCAGAATGGCTAAAATAAAAGATACTGACAACAGCAAGTTTAGATGCAGAGCAACTAGAACCCTCATATATTGTTGGTAGGAATGTAAGGTGGTAGAGCAACTTAGGAAAACAATTTGACAATTTCTTAAAAATTAAACATAACTTGTTTATAGAAACACTTATACTTGAATGTTTACAGCAGTTTTATTCATAATTCTTTCAAAACTAGGGCTATCTCACATAAAAACAGGGGTTTCAGATTTTCATTAAAATCCACAAAACCGGGGCTTCCCTGGTGGCGCAGTGGTTGAGGGTCCGCCTGCCGATGCAGGGGACACGGGTTCGTGCCCCGGTCCGGGAAGATCCCACATGCCGCGGAGCGGCTGGGTCCGTGAGCCATGGCCGCTGAGCCTGCGCGTCCGGATCCGCAACGGGAGGGGCCGCAGCAGTGAGAGGCCTGCCTACCGCAAAAAAACAAACAAACAAACAAAAAAACCCACAAAACCCTAAAAGATCTGGCAGCATGGATCCCACCTTAGGACAGGACAACACTAGCGGATAATGAATAGCAACTTGTCTATGTACAGGGCATGCCACAGCTCTGCCTCCCCTCACACAGTGAATGCATATGCATTGACATCTGGCCCATTTCACTTTTGTATATTACTTGCCTAGTCTTTTGTGGCAGAACTGAACATCAAAAATTTGTGTTCCTCCCACCACAGTGTCAGATATATTGCTGCATAGTGGCTGCCTTGTCAGGAACTACATTTTCCAGTTCCTTGGATCCAGATATGACCACATGACAAGTTCTCTATAACTGAATGTGAGCAGAGTGATCTTTTTGAATTCTAGGTTGGAGTTTTTAAAAAGTAGACTTTTCTCTCCTTTACCATCAGAAAGCAACAGTCTCCAAGCTCTTAAGGGATGATGAAGCCACAGATGAAGAAGCGAGACCAGCTCCAGACATAGAGAAATACTCACATTGGACTATTACATGAAAAAGAAATAAAACAAATTAAATCGTTGAAATTTTGGGTTTATTTGTATAGAATCTAGTGTTACTCTAACTCTGTGCTGTCCAAATAGGGTAGCCATTAGCTACATGTGGTTATTTAAATTAAAATAAAATATTTTGGTTCCTCAGCTATACTCATTCATATCAAGTGCTCAACAGTCACATATAATTAGTGGCTACAGTACTGGACAGTACAGGTGGAATATTTCCATCTTCACAGAAAGTTCTATTGCATAGAGCCACTCTAATACATTCCTATAAGCACCTGAGTTTGTGACTCCTGATTTAGGACTTGAAACAAAGAGAAATATAATATTCTTGTCAATTTTAAATGATTATTTAAAACCCTATTAACATCTATATGACATTTATAGGTTAAGAAATACTTTCACATGCATTATCTAATTTGGTGTCCTAAAACCAACTCTTTGAAGTTGGTAAGCACAAATTTCACCTTTTATCCATAGGAGCATTTTCCATCAACAGATCTTTCTGGTTGTGAAGGTAAAATTTAATATAAGAAATACATAATTGACATAAAAATACAAAGAAAAGTATTTATTACTGAGACCAACTTAAAATATCTAAAACAAATAAGGGTAGGAAGAGTAATGTCTTTGTTACTATTCTTATTTACTTCTATTTCAGTAAGTATTAATGATTTTCATAATTACTTGTTATACAAAAAACAAAAAGTACTTCAGAGTGGAAATAAAATTCTGGAATTCCCTTTTAGATCAATTTTGGCTTCTTTAGGATGAAGACATATTTGTGATTTTGAAGAAGAAAATGCTTTGTTGAGATTTTTTTCAATGGGTAAATAAATGGCTGTTGACTTCCCAGAAAAAGACCAAACTACTTGATCTCTAGATAATTAAAAGAAAATTTATTAGGTTTTTAAATTCTCAAATAACATAATTCTCTTGCGTTTTGTGGTCAAATTCACTTTGGATTTCTAATGATTTTCTGAATGTTGGCTTACGTTCACAATCTGACTCAAAAAAAGGTGCAGCCCTTTTCTTCTTGTTCTCTCTTCACTCATTGTCATGATTAATTAAATTGCTGGTCACAGTCATGCAAATAAACATTGTTCAAGCATTTATAATTATAGCACTTGAACACTTAGAATCATCAGGAATGCAGCAACAGAATGAGATAAATCTTTTCTCCTACACAGAATCTTATATGAGGTTAAATGACAAAGACAGTAAGTACCTAAAAGGGGACTTCTACGATTTCTAAGAAAAGGTTTATGTATCACTGACTCATACTGTAATTGACTCAGACAGCTGACATAACCTTCCAAATTAGTGATTTTTTTAAATTTTGAGTACTTGCACTCTTCACGACCTATGAAACCATCATCTTTTCTTCTCATATTCCAGTGGAAAACTTAAAGCTAACCAAGAAATGGTAATTATGAATATAATATAAGAACCTGGTGACATTCCCCTTTATTTTTTCTTTTACTAATATTTGAATATGTTTCCTGGGAAAACAAATTTTCCTTTTCATGTACATTCAATAATCCCATCCCCTAAATGTGGCATATTTGGTTTACCTTCAGTACTTCATGGTTTAAAAACAAAAATTGCACAATATGATTGGGATTCAGTGAAATGAGACAGCAAGAAGTTGGTGACTACCAACAGAGTCACAATATATAGACTCAGTGAGAAAAAGGTGAGAAATAGCCACATGGAACATGATGCATTTAAAAAAAAATGCTATCCTAGGCCATTAACAGAATGTATAGAACTAACTTTCCTCTCAAAAATTAAACATATCCTCCTTCTATATTTTACTATAGTATCAAATTTTTTGCTAACTCAGTAACATTTCCTTCTAGGTGTTTTCCTACAAATTACACACTTGGAATTGGAGGCAGCAATAATCATCCCTACACAATTCCTGAAGTTGCATCAACTTCCTGGCGCCCTAAATGTTAGCAGTACAACTAAGATCTAACAAAGATCTTACCTGACTTTCATTCCAGCCTTTCAACAAGTTCTATAAATTGCTAATTCTAGTAAATCACTTCCTGCTTGAAAAAGCCAGGGCGATTCCTCTTCTCCTGGTTGAATCTTGACTGATTCAACTAACTAATCAAAAGCTAGAAAACTGACAACAAGCTAAACTTCTCCAAGGTGGTAAAGGGAAAGAAATAGGCAATAAAATGGAAAATCACACTGAGTGAAAAAGGGAATATTTAATGTAGAAAATGAAAAATAAATTTCTGTAGTTAAAACCATAAGAAATCTCTGAAGTTATGAAGATTCATTCAAAAACACTATTTAAAAAGCATGGGAGGGGCTTCCCTGGTAGCGCAGTGGTTGAGAGTCTGCCTGCCAATGCAGGGGACGAGGGTTCGTGCCCCAATCCGGGAGGATCCCACATGCCGCGGAGCGGCTGGGCCTGTGAGCCATGGATGCTGAGCCTGCGCGTCCGGGGCCTGTGCTCCGCAACGGGAGAGGCCACAACAGTGAGAGGCCCGTGTAAAGGAAAATAAATAAATATAATAATAATAAAAATAAAAGCATGGGAGGGGGAAGATGGCGGAAGAGTAAGACGCGGAGATCACCTTCCTCCACACAGATACATCAGGAATACATCTACACGTGGAACAACAACTACAAAACACCTACTGAACTCTGGCAGAAGACCTAAAACCTCCCAAAAGGCAAGAAACTCCCCACGAACCTGGGTAGGGCAAAAGAAAAAAGAATAAACAGACAAAACAAGAGGGACGGGACCTGCACCAGTGGGAGGGAGCCGTGAAGGAGGAAAGGTTTCCACACACTAGAAGCCCCTTTGCGGGCGGAGACTGCGGGTGACGGAGTGGGGGAGCTTCAGAGCCGCGGAGGAGAGCGCAGCAACAGGGGTGCAGAGGGCAAAGCGGAGAGATTTCCGCACACAGGATCTGTGCCGACCAGCACACTCACCAGCCCGAGAGGCTTGTCTGCTCACCCGCCGGGGCTGGCGGGGCTGGGAGCTGAGGATCGGGCTTCAGTCGGAGCGCAGGGACAGGACTGGGGTTGGAGGCGAGAACACAGCCTGAAGGGGTTAGTGCACCACGGCTAGCCTGGAGGGAGTCCGGGAAGAAGGCTGGACCTGACAAAGAGGCAAGAGACTTTTTCTTCCCTCTTTCTTTCCTGGTGTGCGAGGAGAGGGCATTAAGAGCGCTGCTTAAAGGAGCTCCAGAGACGGGCGCAAGCCCCGGCTAACAGCGCGGACCCCAGAGACAGGCATGAGACGCTAAGGCTGCTGCTGCCGCCACCCAGAAGCCTGTGTGCGAGCACAGGTCACTCTCCACACCTCCCTTCCGGGGAGCCTGTGCAGCCCGCCACTGGCAGGGTCCCGGGATCCAGGGACAACGCACAGCGCGCCTCAGGCTGGTGCAACATCCCGCCGGCCTCTGCCGCTGCAGGCTTGCCCCACACTCCGTAAACTTCCCTCCCCCTGGCCTGAGTGAGCCGGAGCCGCCGAATCAGCGGCTCCTTTAATCCCGTCCTGTTTGAGCGAAGAACAGACGCCCTCCTGCGACCTACATGCAGAGGCGGAGCCAAATCCAAAGCTGAACCCCGGAAGCTGCGCGAACAAAGAAGAGAAAGGAAAATCTCTCCCAGCAGAGTCAGGAGCAGCGGATTAGATCTCCACAATCAACTTGATGTACCCTGCATCTGTGGAATACCTGAATAGACAACGAATCAACCCAAATTGAGGAGGTGGACTTAGAGAGCAAGATTTATAATTTTTTCCCCTTTTCCTCTTTTTTGAGAGTATGTGTATGCTTCTGTGTGAGATTTTGTCTGTATAGCTTTGCTTTCACGATTTCTCCTAGGGTTCTGTCAGTTTTCTGTCTTTTGTTTTTTCTTTTACATAAAAAAAATTTTTTTAATAATTATTTTTATTTTAGTAACTTTAATTTTACCTTACTTTATTTTTTTTATTTCCTCCCTCCCTCCCTCCCTCCCCCCCCCCTCTTCTTTTTCTTCCCAAGAACGGATATGTGACCTGAAAGATAAAGTAGTGGAAAGAACTACTGCAGAGCAGAATAAAGAAAAAAGAAAGAAAAGAACTGAGGACAGTCTCAGAGACCTCTGGGACAACATTAAATGCACCAACATTCGACTTATAGGGGTCCCAGAATAAGAAGAGAATAGAAAGGGACTGAGAAAATACTTCACAGTTACAGTTGAAAACTTCCCTAATAAAGGAAAGGAAATAGTTAATCAAGTCCAGGAGGCACAAAGAGTCCCATACATGATAAATCCAAAGAGAAACACGCGAAGACACATATTAATCAAACTTTCAAAAATTAAATACAAAGTAAACATGTTAAAAGCAGCAAGGGAAAAATAACACACAAGGGAATCCCCATAAGGTTAACAGCTGATCTTTCAGCAGAAACTCTGCAAGCCAGAAGGGACTGGCAGGACATATTTAAAGTGATGAAGGAGAAAAACCTGCAACCAAGATTACTCTACCCAGCAAGGATCTCATTCAGATTTGATGGAGAAATTAAAACCTTTACAGACAAGCAAAAGCTGAGAGAGTTCAGCACCACCAAACCAGCTTTACAACAAATGCTAAAGGAACTTCTCTAGACAAGAAACACAAGAGAAGGAAAAGACCTATAATAACAAACCCAAAACAATTAAGAAGATGGGAATAGGAACATACATATCGATAGTTACCTTAAATGTAAATGGTTTAAATGCTCCCACCAAAAGACACAGACTGGCTGAATGGATACAAAAACAAGACCCGTATATATGCGTCTACAAGAGCCCCACTTCAGACCTAGGGACACATACAGACTGAAAGTAAGGGGATGGAAAAAGATATTCCATGCAAATGGAAATCAGAAGAAAGCTGGAGTAGCAATTCTCACATCAGACAAAATAGACTTTAAAATAAAGACTATTACAAGAGACAAAGAAGGACACTACATAATGATCAAGGGATCGATCCAAGAAGATATAACAATTGTAAATATTTATATACCCAACACAGGAGCACCTCAATACATAAGGCAAATACTAACAGCCATAAAGGGGAAATAGACAGTAACACAATCATAGTAGGGGATTTTAACACCCCACTTTCATCAATGGACAGATCATCCAAAATGAAAATAAATAAGGAAACACAAGCTTTAAATGATACATTAAACAAGATGGACTTAATTGATATTTATAGGACACTCCATCCAAAAACAAAAGAATACACATATTTTTCTCAAGTGCTCATGGAACATTCTCCAGGATAGGTCATATCTTAGGTCACAAATCTAGCCTTGGTAAATTTCAGAAAATTGAAATCATATCAAGTATCTTTTCCAAACACAATACTATGAAACTAGATATCAATTACAGGAAAATATCTGAAAAAAATACAAGCACTAACAAGACACTACTTAATAACGAAGTGACCACTGAAGAAATCAAAGAGGAAATCAAAAAATACCTAGAAACAAATGACCGTGGAGACACGATGACCCAAAACCTATGGGATGCAGCAAAAGCAGTTCTAAGAGGGAAGTTTATAGCAATACAATCCTACCTTAAGAAACAGGAAACATCTCGAATAAACAATTTAACCTTGCACCTAAAGCAATTAAAGAAAGAACAAAAAATACACAAATTTAGCAGAAGGAAACAAATCATAAAGATCAGATCAGAAATAAATGAAAAAGAAATGAAGGAAACGAATGCAAAGATCAATAAAACTAAAAGCTGGTTCTTTGAGAAGATAAACGAAATTGATAAGCCATTAGCCAGACTCATCAAGAAAAAAAGGGAGAAGACTCAAATCAATAGAATTAGAAATGAAAAAGGAGAAGTAACAACTGACACTGGAGAAATATAAAAGATCATAAGAGATTACTACAAGCAACTCTATGCCGATAAACTGGAAAACCTGGAAGAAACGCACAAATTCTTAGAAATGCACAACCTGCCGAGACTGAAACAGGAGGAAATAGAAAATATGGACAGAACAATCACAAGCACTGAAATTGAAACTGTGATTTAAAATCTTCCAACAAACAAAAGCCCAGGACGAGATGGCTACACAGGCGAATTCTATCAAACATTTAGAGAAGAGCTAACACCTATCCTTCTCAACCTCTTCTAAAATATAGCAGAGGGAGGAACACTCCCAAACTCATTCTATGAGGCTACCATCACCCTGATACCAAAACCAGACAAGGATGTTACAAAGAAACAAAACTACAGGCCAATATCACTGATGAACATAGATGGAAAAATCCTCAACAAAATACTAGCAAACAGAATCCAACAACACATAAAAGGATCATACACCATGATCAAGTGGGGTTTATTCCAGGAATGCAGGATTCTTCAATATATGCAAATCAAACTATGTGATACACCATATTAACAAACTGAAGGAGAAAAACCGTATGGTCATCTCAATAGATGCAGAGAAAGCTTTAGACAAAATTCAGCACCTATTTATGAAGAAACTCTCCAGAAACTAGGCATAGAGGGAACATTCCTCAACATAATAAAAGCCATATATGACAAATCCACAGCCAACATCATCCTCAATGGTGAAAAACCAAAACCATTTCCACTTAGATCCAGAAGAAGACAAGGTTGCCCACTCTCACCACTCTTATTCAACATAGTTTTGGAAGTTTTAGCCATAGCAATCAGAGAAGTAAAGGAAATAAAAGGAATCCAAATCGGAAAAGAATAAGTAAAGCTGTCACTGTTTGCAGATGACATGATACGATAAATAGAGATTCCTAAAGATGCTACCAGAAAACTACTAGAGCTAATCAATGAATTTGGTAAAGTAGCAGCTTACAAAATTAATGCACTGAAATCTCTGGCATTCCTATACACTGATAAAAAATCTGAAAGTGTAATCAAGAAAACACTCCCATTTACCATTGCAACAAAAAGAATAAAATATCTAGGAATAAACCTACCTAAGGAGACAAAAGACCTATATGCAGAAAATTATAAGACACGGATGAAAGACATTAAAGATGATTCGAATAGATGGAGATATATACCTTGTTCTCGGATTGGAAGAATCAACATTGCGAAAATGACTCTACTACCCAAAGCAATCTGCAGGTTCAATGCAATCCCTATCAAACTACCACTGGCATTTTTCACAGAACCAGAACAAAAAACTTCACAATTTGTATGGAAACACAAAAGACCCCAAATAGCCAAAGCAATCTTGAGAACGATAAACAGACCTGGAGGAATCATGCTCCCTGCTCCCTGACTTGAGACTACACTACAAAGCTACAGTAATCAAGACAGTATGGTACTGGCACAAATGAAGAACCTAGGGGTAAGACAGGAATAAAGACACAGACCTACTAGAGAATGGACTTGAGGATATGGGGAGGGGGAAGGGTAAGCTGTGACAAAGTGAGAAAGTGGCATGGACATATATACACTACCAAACATAAAATAGATAGCTAGTGGGATGCAGCCGCCTAGCACAGGGAGATCAACTCGGTGCTTTGTGACCACCTGGTGGGGGGATAGGGAGGTGGGAGGGAAGAGATATGGGAACATGTGTGTATGTATAACTGATTCACTTTGTTATAAAGCAGAAACTAACACACCATTGTAAAGCAATTATACTCCAATAAAGATGTAAAAAAAAATTAATTAAATAAAAAGCATGGTATTTAAGTATCTGACCAAAACATTTATGCAAGATAACAGACAGACTTCTATAATGGCAATGGATTTTCCCCCAATTAATCGAAAGTCTCATATTTTTACTATTCTTCATGAAACAAAAACATGTGAATAAACCACTGAATAAATTTACTTTCTACTATATAGTCTATTCTTTTGCTGTTTTAATGATGAATAATGATAACCACCTGCTACAACTGCAAAAATAAACCTGCAGCTCCACCATGTCCAGGTGTTTTTACTGGAAAGGAAAAAGTCGGTGTTGTCAACCAAGATCATTCTAGTAATATAAATTTTCTCCTCTAAACTACTTTTGTTATTAGACATCTTTTTAGTTCCTTATATTACGTTAAAATTCAAATTTTATCTCCTATTAGATCAGATTTACATAGTTTCACATTTTCCTTCTGTTAAAACTAAAACTCAGCTGAAGAAAAGAATTGTAATGAACTTCTACTTCAAATACTCATATATAATTCATTTCTAATAGCTTAATTTTAAAGTAATCTTCTGGGATATTGGCAAAGACAGCAGAGTAGAAAGACCCTGAGCTCACCTCCTCTAACAGGCACACCAAAATTAAAACTAAAATCAGCAACCATTAATTTAAAAGACAAGAACCTACTGGAAAAGATTGGTAACAAAGACATAGAGAAGGAATCACAAGGAGACAGATAGGAGAGGCAGAGTCATGATACAGTCAATTTCCATACCACTGAGTGGGTGACCTACAAACAGAAGAAGTACAATTGCAGAGGTTCTCCCAACGGAGTGAGGGGTCCAAGCCCCATGTTGGGCTCCCCACCCCAGGTGTCCTGCACCATAGTTGGCCCCCCAGAGCATTTGGCGTTGAAAGCCAGTGGGGATTACTTTCGAAAGTCCCAAAAGGCTGGGGTAGATAGAGACTTCAGTCTTAAAGGGCACACTCAAAGTCTCAAAAGCTCTGGGATCCAGGGCAGAAGCACTAATTCGGAAGGAACCTGGGTCAGACCTACCTGCTGATCATGAAGAGTCTCCCAGGGAAGCAGAAGGCAACTGCAGCCTACCCTGGGGACTTAAGACATTGGCAGCAACCATTTTTGGGAGCTAGTTCTACCATGTGGACACTGGTTCTGGCAAGCACCATTTTGGAATCCTCCCTCTAGCAGGATCCAGCCCTGCTCTGGCTCAATAAGCTGTAGGCACCAGTGCTAAAGACACTTCAGGCTAAGCAATTAATGGACAGGGATACAGCCACACCCACCAGCAGATAGGCTGCCTTAAGACCCACTCAGCCTTCAGCTTCCTCTGGACACAGCTCTGCCCACCAGAGAGCCCAGAACCTGTCCCCACAAACAAGTGTACAGGCACTAGAACCAGGATCGACAGGCCCTCCAGCCAGAGACTCCAGGACCCAGTTCCATCTACCAGTGGGCAGGCACCAGCCCCAGAACCCCCTGGGCCCCAGCCCCGCCCTCCTGCAAGCCATCTACCAGTGGGCAGGCACCAGCCCCAGAATCCCCTGGGCCTCAGCCCCGCCCTCCTGCAAGCCTGTTCTAGCCTTGGTACCAGCTTCACCCATCAGGGGGTAGATACCAGCCACAAGAAAACCATAGCCTTGCTGCCTATAGATGCAGCCCACGCACCAAGAGACCAGACTCTGCCCTGGAACAGACATTACATAATGATCAAGGGATCAATCCAAAAAGAAGATGTAACAATTGTAAATACACACACACCCAACATAGGAGCACCTAAATATATAAAGCAAGTATTAACAGACATAAAAAGAAAAACAAAGAAACACAGTAATAGTAGGGGACTTTGACATCCCAGTTAGATCAATGGAGAGATCACCCAGACAGTAAATCAATAAAGAAACACTGGCCTTAAAAGACACATTAGACCAAAGGGACTTCATATACACACACACACACACATATACATATATATTTAGAGAGAGAGAGAACATTCCACCCAAAAGCAAGAGAATATACATTCTTTTCAAGTGCACATGGGAACATTCTCCACGACAGATCACATGCTAGGCCACAAAACAAGCCTCGGTAAATTTAAGAAAATTTAAATCCTATCAAGCATCTTTTTCAACAACAGTATAACGAGACTAGAAATTAACTACAAAAAAAATAAAACGTGCAAAACACTCACATACGTGAGGCTAAAAAATATGCTACTAAACAACAAATGGATTCCTGAAGAAATCAAAGAGGAAATAAAGAAATATCTGAAGACAAATGAAAATGAAAACACAAAGACCCAAAATCTATATGATGCAGCAAAAGTATTTCTAAGAGAGAAGTTTATAGCAATACAAAGCTTACCTCTGGAAACAAGAAAAATCTCAAATAAAGAACCTAACCTTACACTTAAAGGAACTGGAAAAATGAGAACAAACAAAACCCAAAGTTAGTGGGAGGAAAGAAACCATTAAGATGAGAGCAGAAGTAAATGAAACAGAGACTTAAAAACAGTAGAAAAGGTCAACGAACCTAAGAGCTAGATCTTTGAAAAGAGAAACAACATTGATAAACCATTAGCCAAACTCATCAAGAAAAAAGAGGGCCCAAATCAATAAAATCAGAAATGAAAAAGAAGTTGCAACCAACACCACAGAAATACGAAGGATCGTAAGAGACTACGAACAAGTATAATATATGACAATAAAATGGACAACCTAGAAGAAATGGACAAATTCCTAGAAACGTACAATCTCCTGAGACTGAACCAGGGAGAAATGGAAAATATGATCAGAGCACTTACCAGTAATGAAACTGAATCAGTAATTTTAAAACTCTCAACAAACAAAAGTCCAGGACCAGATGGTTTCACAGGTAAATTCTACCAAACATTTAGAGAAGAGTTAATACCTGTCCTTCTCAAACTATTCTAAAAAACTGCATAAGAGGGCTTACCTGGTGGCGCAGTGGTTAAGAATCCCCCTGCCAATGCAGGGGACACAGGTTCGAGCCCTGGTCTGGGAAGATCCCACATGTCGCAGAGCAACTAAGCCCATGCGCCACAACTAAGTGAGCCTGCGCTCTGGAGCCCGCGAGCCACAGCTACTGAGCCTACGTGCCACAACTAGTAAAAGCCCGCGCACCTAGAGCCCATGCTCCACAACAAGAGAAGCCACCGCAATGAGAAATAAGCCCGCGTACCACAGCGAAGAGTAGCCCCCGCTGACCGCAACTGGAGAAAGACCGCGCGCAGCAACGGAGACCCAATGCAGCCAAAAATTAATTAATTTTTAAAAAGAACCCCATAAAACAAATATAAAAAAAAAACTGCCTAAGAAGGAATGCTTCCAAACTCATTTGAGTGTGCCCTTTAAGAGTGAAATCTCTATTAACCCCAGCCTCTTGGGACTTTCGAAAGTAATCCCCACAGGCTTTCTATGAGGCTAGTATCACCCTGATACCAAAACCAGAAAAAGGTATCACACAAAAAAGAAAATTACAGGGCAATATCACTGAAGCACACAGATGCAAAAATCCTCAACAAAATACAGGCAAACCAACTCCAATAACACATAAGGATGACACACCATGATTAAGTGGGATTTATCTGAGAGATGCAAGCATGGTTCAATACCCACAAATCAATCAATGTGATACATGGTATTAACAAAGTAAAGGGAAAAAAATCAGATGATCAGCTCAATAGATGAAAAAAAAGCTTTCAACAAAATTCAACATCCATTTATAATAAAAACTCTCGAGAAAGTGGGCATAGAGGGGACATACCTCAAAATAATAAAGGCCATATACTCCATGGTGTAAAACATCATACTCAATGGTGAAAAGCTGAAAGCATTTCCTCTAAGATCAGGAACAAGACTAGGATGACCACTCTCGCCACTTTTATTCAACATAGTATTGAAGTCCTAGCCACAGCAATCAGACAAGAAAAAGATATTTTAAAAATCCAAATTGGAAGGAAGAAGTAAAACCGTCACTGTTTGCAGATGGCATGATACTCTACAAAGATAATCTTAAAGACGTCACCAAAAAAACACTAGAGCTCATCAATGAATTTGGTGAAGTTGAAGGATATAAAAGTAACAAACAGAAATCTGTTGCATTTCTATAAGCTAACAACGAACTTAGAAATTAAGGAAACCATCCCATTTAAAATCGCATCAGAAAGAATAAAATGCCTAGGAATAATGCTGCCTAAGGAGGTGAAAGATCTGTACTCAGAAAACTCTAAGAAACTGATGGAAGAAACTGAAGATGACACAGATGGAAAGATATACTCTTTAATACAAAGATTAAAAGAGTAAGCAACGGAAACTCACTTTAGCAATATTCAGGGTTATCTGTGGGATACAAAGAGATGGTTTTTGGTTCCACGAACTTTATAATCTTGATAGAGAAGCAAAACATATGTAATTATGTAAATTACATATCTATATAATGGGCACATATATATGTGTGGCTTATATATTGTATATGCAGGTATTATATAAATTATTTGCATGCTATATATAAAATGTTAGGGCTTCCCTGGTGGCGCAGTGGTTGAGAGTCCGCCTGCCGATGCAGGGGACACGGGTTCGTACCCCAATCCAGGAAGATCCCACATGCCGCGGAGTGGCTGGGCCCGTGAGCCATGGCCAATAAGCCTGCGCGTCCCGAGCCTGTGCTCCGCAATGGGAGAGGCCACAACAGTGAGAGGCCCGCGTACCGCAAAAAAAATTTTTTTTAAGTTAATATATTTTACTTTATATTAATGTATTTTTCTCATATTTTTTCATACATATGAGAAAAAAGACATATATGAGAAAATGAGGAAAAACTATTTTAAATATAAAATATGTGAATGAAGGAATTACATTGCATACTACCTGCACACAGCAAAATTTCTTAAAAGGTCTTTTTGTCAATCTCTAAGGGAAGAGAGTCATATCTCATTTAACTGCAATCTCTCTCCTTTCTCTCTAAAACTTACTCAAAACTTATCTCTTACTTTAATGTTCCTTTCCCCTTTCAATTCCTCCTTCTCCAGTCATCTCTTTACTATGTGAAGCAATTTAGTGGCTTCTCTCACTTGCCTTTCTAACTATTATCCAGAAACGGAGTCGGGAGATATGAAGGGTATAGAATGTTACAAATATTTTAATATATTTATTTCTCTACCACATATGAGTGGACAAAGTAGGAGATAACCCTGAAAAAGGGAGAAAGAATATGAACAAAAGCCCGGAGGTAGAAACTGTAGAACTGTACATGTAGAAAACAGAAGGCAGCAAAACACTGGAACTGTGCAAAATTTAGTGGAAAATAAATATATGTAAATAAGGAGGGACTAACTTATGAAAGCACTGGGAGCTTATGGACTTTTGACTAAGATGGAAAAACCTTTTATAAGAATAGCCTGCAAAATGATCTAATTAGTGAAAGATTAAAGACAGAGAAGTCAGAAGGATAGTGAAATATTCCAAATCATATGTGATAAGGGACTGTACAAGGATAGTGGAAGCCAACAGAAATAGGAAAAATAAATTGATATTTAGCCAAAAGAAACAGAAAAAAAACTGATATTCTAAAAGTAGAAATGCAAAAATCTTCAACACAATTCTAGCAAACTGAATTCAACAGCACAATAAAAGGATCATATGTCATGATTTAGTAAGATTTATACCTGGGATGCAAGGACAGTTCAACATATCCAAATCAATTAATGTTATACACCACATTTAACAGAATAAAAGGTAAAAATCACCGGTCATCTCAATAGATGCAGAAAAAGTATTTGACAAAATTTAACACTTTTTCGTGATAAAAGCACTCAACAAATTAGGTTTAGAAGGAATATATCGCAACATAATAAAGGGCATACATGAAAAGTCCACAGCTAACACCATATTCAACAGTGAAAAACTGAAAGCTTTTTCTCTAAGATCAGGAACAGGACAGGACGTCTAATCTCACCACCTCTGTTCAACACAGTAGTGGAAGTCCTAACCAGAGCAATTAGGCAAGAAAAAGAAATAAAAGGAATCCAAATTGGAAAGGAAGTATGACACTGTCTATGTTTGTAAATACATGACATAAACTTATGCATGAAAAACTCTAAAGAATACACACACATCTGGTAGAAATAATTAATGAGTTGAGCCATGTTTCAGGAAACAAAATCAACAAACAAAAATCAGTTGCATTTCTATATATTAACGATGAACTACCTGAAAAGGAAATTAAGAAAACAATTCCATTTACAATAGTGTCAAAAAGAATAAAATATTTAGAGATAAACTTACAAAAAGGTAATTAACTTGTACAGTAAAAACTACAAAACCTTGCTGAAAGAAATTTTAATATTGTTAAAATGTCCATACTACCCAAAGCAAGGTACAGATTGAATACAATTCATATCAAAGTCCAAATGGCATTTTTTACAGGAATAGAAAAACAATCCCAAAATTCATATAAAACTGCAAAAACCACCAATAACGAAAGCAATCTCAGGAAAGAAGTATAAAGCTGCCAGTATCACACTTCCTGATTTCAAAGTATATTACAGGACTAAAGTATTAAAACAGTATGACTCTGTCATAAAAACAGACACATACACCAATGGAACAGAACAGACACTCCATAAATAAATCAACATATATACATTCAACTATTCTTGACAAGAATGCTAAGAATATTAAATGGCAAAGGATAGATTCTTCAACAAATGATGTTGGAAAAACTAGATATCCACATGCAAAAGAATGAAACTGGACCCCTGTCTTATACCATATACAAAAAAGAAACCCTCAAAATTAACTAAACTTAAATGTAAAATCTGAAACTGCAAAACTCAAAGGAGAAAACATAGGGGGAAAGCTTCCTGACATTTGTCTTGGCCACTACCTCTTGGATTTGACACCAGAAGCACAGGCAACAAATCCAAAATACAGACAAGTGGGAAGGACTACATTACTAAAAAGACTCTGCACAGCAAAGGAAACAATCTGCAGAGTGAAAAGGTATTCTACAGAAGGAAAGAAAATATCTGCAAACCATCTATCTGATAAGAGGTTAATATTCAAAATATTTAAGAATCTCCAACACAATAGAAAAATAATAATGATGATGATAATGATAAGCTGATTAAAAAATAGGCAAAGGACTTGCCTAAGAAGACATACTCATGGCCACCAGGTATATGAAACATCACTCATCATCACTAATGATGTTCAGCATCACTAACCATCAGAGAAACGCAGATCAAACCCACAATCACCTACCATTTCACACCTGTTAGGAGGGCTATTTTCAAAAAACCAAGAGCTAGCAAGTGTTGGCCAGAGTGTGGAGAAAAAGGAACACTTACACTGTGTTGGTGGGAATGTATAACAGTGCGGCCACTCTGGAAAACAGTACGGAGGTTCCCTAAAATATTAAAAATAAAACTATCATATGATCCAGCAATCCCACTTCTGGGTATATATCCTAAAGAACTGAAATCAGGATCTCAAAGAGATATCTGCACCATGTTCACTGCAGCAGTATTCACAATAGCCAAGATATGGAAGCAACCCAAATGTCAATCAACAAATAAATGGATATGGATAACATGGTGCATACATACACTGGAATATTATTCAGCCTTAAAAATGAAAGAATTCCTGACATCTGCAACAATATGAATGAACCTAGAGGACATTATGCTAAGTGAAATAAGGCAGTCACAAAAGGAAAATACTGCATGATTCCACTTATATAAGGTATCTAACATAGTCAATGCCACAGAAGCAGAAAATAGAATGGTGGTTGCCAAGGACTGGTGGGGAGAGAGAAATGAGAAATTCTTTCCCAATGGATATAAAGTTTCTTTATACAAGATAAGTTCTAGAGATCTACTATACAACACAGTATCCATAGTTAACTATATGGTATTTATTAAAATATGTTAAGGACAGATTTCATATTAAGTGTTCTTACCAAACAACAACACAAAAGAACACAGAAATTTTTGGAAGTAATGGGTATATTTAGTACCTTCATTATGGTGACAGTCTCATGGGTGTTTGCAAAAGCACAAACTCATCAAGATGCATATATTAAATGTGTGCAATTTTTAGTATATCAAATTATATCTCAATAAAGCTAAAAATTTCTACAACTTCATTTCTGATATAAACTAAAATACAATAATTATTGATAGGCTTCATGAAATTAAAGGAATCAAACATATACTTAACGTGAAGATGAATAAAGAATTCAGTTCACAGGTAGAACTGAATAAAATAATAGCTATTTTTAAAAAGGTAAAGGAAAAGGATATATCGTAAACATTTTAATTATTATCAAGTAGAGGACACTAGATCTAGAAAAACACCATGGCTAATATCAAAATTGCTAATAACCAATTAAAAAGAGAAAGTTCTCAGAAAATTCAATTGAAAATCATAAAAATCATAAATTCATTCTGATTACAGTTTTCTCCCAAAATGTAGAAAAATTAACTTGTTTTAAGATATCATTATTTTTCATTTAAGTTACTTTCTGGAATAAATAATACACTTAAATGGTTGAAAAAAAAATCCAATGTTAGGAAAGCATGGTGAAAACTCTTCCTCCCTACCCTGATACACCAGTTTCCTATGTGTCCCTCTATGCATATAAAAGCAACTGCATAGATAGATAGAAATATATACAGATATTCCCTTTTTTATACATGGATATACACTTCTGCATACTTTTTTAGTCATTAAGACTGACATATTCTTTAAAAAACGATGATCCTATATAATGAATACCTCCAGTTCTCTAGCTCTTAGTTCTTTAGTTCTTAGAGATTCTACCAGTCCAAACAAAATATACCAGTTTTATTTTTTCATATCATCATGGGTTTTTCCAGATTCCCCATCCCAATCTCACGTAAACACACTCTCAACAAAATATCTTGATTTACTCAGTTTTCATCTCCCTTCACTCCTTGTATTATTGCTTACTGCAACTGGTTTTAAAGAAATAATAGAAAATTTAATGAGCTGAACTCAAGTATTTGTAGAACAAGCAAGAAAATAACTAAGTTAGGTCCACTATGTGCTCCTCCTTCATTAATTGCCATGGATTTCTATTTCTGCTTTGCAGAATTAACTTAGAAATAAGGCTGCTCTGTTTTCTTTTATGTAATTCAGATTTAAACGAACAAAACCTAAATTTATGAAACATCATGCTCATTATCAAAGATGACTATTATTTTCAGCACATATGAAATAATCCAAAGTACTCATTTATTTATTTGAAATAATAATTATATAGACCTTAATTTTGCAACCATCCCTTGCTTAATGAACAACTGGGTATATGACACAAAGTTAATATAAGAATCCAAAAGATACTAAAAACAAATGGTTTGAGTCCAGAATCTGTCACTTATAAATCTACGCATCCTTGCAGCAAATTATTTGCTCTATCTAAACTGCACATTGCTTGCTTGTAAAACAGAAACTGTACCATCATCTACCTCACAGGATTACTGACAACAAATAATAAGTGTTAAGGCATTTATAACCTCTAAGTAAGCACTAAATAATTCTTAGCTGTTAAATATTGACATGTAAACATGCAATGAACATTCATACTAAATCTGTAAGTTCTTCATAAGTACTTTTTAAGTAAATATGTAAGTTAAACATTCAAATTCATGAATATTTTTAACAAATACTTTTTTGGGCAAATACTACTATGTATCAGACAATGTAATGGGAATGGGGATAAAGAAGAGACTAAGATAGACAATCTTTGCACTCATAATTTATAATAAAAGGAAGGAGACATTAAGCAGACATTTGCATAAATATTAACTAATCATAATTTTAATAAGTTGGTAGGGAGAAACTCTTGAAGGTCAGGACCTGAGGCAAACTTTGACATATATTACCCTGTACTTCTTTTGGTCATTCACCAACCGAAATATTTTTTTTGGTACCATTTTAGAAGTCTCCCTTTTAAACTATTCTTTTCCTTTTCCTTGTTTTAGAGACTAACAGTACACTGTACTTAAATTAGTACCTTTCCAATCCTGACTCACATTACACTTCAATAAAAAAACAAAACAAAATATATAAATGTAAGTTTTAACATTTTCGCCTCAATCCAAAACATTACCATATTAGATAGGGTAGGTAGGCTTAGATGATATAATGTCTCCCCCAAAATTCAGTGACAAGGCTCTACTATTTTCAACATTTTGCTTCTAAGCTTTTAATAATGGTCATCTCAGTCCTGGTTAGCAAGAGGAAGGAAAAAATAAAATAGAAGAATATGCATAGATGTTTATAAGGGCCAGGCCGGGGAAGTAGCAAATAATGTAAGCTCATATTCCCCTTGGCTGGCAGTCAGCGCATGGCCATGCCTAACTGCAATAGAAGGTTAGGAAGGAAGAAAGAGAGAGTAGATTTTGGTGCACAGGATTTAGTCTTCGTCACAATGGTCTCAAAAAGCTGTACTCTGGAGTATATGCCACCCACTTCAGAGACCATTACTCTACATTAAGTGGGCATGTGAACCACATGAGAGCCTGTTAAAATCCAGATTCCTGAATTCCATCCCTAAAGATTCTGATTCAACAGGTTTTGGATGAGGTCCAGAAATAAGCATTTTAAGCAAGCACTCTAGGTGATTCCGATGTGAGTGGTCCAAGATCATAGTTGGAAAAACACTGCTGTGGACCTCTGGTTCTAAATATGTGATTCATAAACACAAACTTGCAAAAGGAGGAAGGTACCCTAATCTCTCCTCTAACCAGAGTTTGTTTCAAGTATGAAAAGAAAAGATAAAAAGAAAACAAGGATATAAATATATCTGTATAACTGAGTCACTGTGCTGTACAGTAGAGACTGGCACAACGCTGTAAATCAACTATTATACTTCAATAAAAAAATAAACAAATATTCATAGAAAATAAAATTTTTTAAAAGAAAACAAGGATAGGTATATGACCAATATACTATAGAACAATGCTTCTTTTAGGAGCCTTCAGAAGATCATGTCCAAAATGTGAGTGCCACAAATTTTTCAGTATCATTTTCTGCTATTTTTAAATTTTACAACTTCTAGAAAAAAAAAAGAATATTATAAATACAAATCTTACATTGATATCAAAGTAACACATAATTCATTCTGAGCCAAATCTAAAAAATTAGAAAATCAGCCAAAGGCTATCCCAGCAAAACAAACAAAAATTTTATTTTCAGGACAATTGTTCCAGCTTGCCTGGCTTGCTGGAATCTAAGCCAAAGCTATGTACCACAATTAGGAGTAATAGTAACATGGGAAAATAAATAAAAAGGGTCAAAATCATGAAGTCTTAGAGCATGTTCAGTCCAGTCTCAAACTCATTTAGCTGAGGATTTAATCATCAGATTTTCTACATGGATAAAATACAAGAAGGCCAACAACATTTATAATTTTACTGAGCCCTATCAAGCTTTAATTTTGTTCCTACCACAAAGAAGAAAAAAAAAAAAGTACAGGTTGACATTATAAATCAAATTTACCTCTGCTTAAAAAAAAAAAAGGGGGGGGCTTCCCTGGTGGCACAGTGGTTGAGAGTCCGCCTGCCGATACAGGGGACACAGGTTTGTGCCCCGGTCCGGGAAGATCCCACATGCCGCGAAGCGGCTAGGCCCGTGAGCCATGGCCGCTGAGCCTGCGCGTCTGGAGCCTGTGCTCCGCAACGGGAGAGGCCACAACAGTGAGAGGCCCGCGTACCGAAAAAAAAAAAAAAAGTACAGGTTGACATTATGAATCAAATTTACCTCTGCTTAAAAAAAAAAAAAGGCACTGAGGCCATCCTCCTCACTCCCCCTAAATTAATACATTTTTCTTCTTTTTAACCTATAAGACCATGGCTACTACATTTGTGCCCTTTCTATATTTCCAGATTCAGAAAACAGAGCTATTATAAGTTTGATTTTAGTATCAGAGTAGTGACACTTGCAGAGTCAAAAATCAGAACCCCAGAAAAGGAATGCCTTCTGAAAGAAGTCGAAATCTATAAAAGAGTGACTGCATTTGTTTGGGTTATTCTGTTTGGGTTTTATGAAGGAAAAATAGCTCAGAAGTAATTTAGTTTAACTCTCCATTTTAAGATAAAAAACATATATAAGTGCCTAGTCCAAGGTCATCCCAGTTAACGTTGCACCAGGCATAGAAGTCACATCTCTTGGCTCCTATTTCAGTATTCTACTTCAACACAATGTTTTTGTACCTTTTGTTACCTAGTTAGGTGAAATGTAAAATAGACATCAAATTTGGGAGATAATGCCAGGCACATTTTTTAACTTGTCTATAAAAAAGGAATGAACAAAGTGATGGGTTTGTATGTTAATGATTACTAGTGCTCAGCAAACTTTGGCTCCAATGATACTAGTATTCAACTGAATATAAAGGCATATGGACTCAGGAGACATAAACTAAGGGGGAAAAAAAGAAAAAAAAACTTTAATGTAACAAAAAGCCTCACAGTTGTTTAATGTTCAAAATCTTTTCTGATAAAGAATAGTCATTAGAAAAAGCAGAACTGATTATGTTTCATTGACTATGAAAACTAGGCCTATTTCAACATGAGTGTGTTGGTTGATTAATCAATAAAATTAGTTAAGGTAAGGAATCATAAAAACAATTCCTTACACATTCCATTTTACCTTAAAACATATAAATGAACATCTACTCACCAATCTTCTGATGTGACTTGGCTAAGGTTTTTCTCTGAGTACGGGTCTTCTGATTGGAGTTTTGCACCAGGTTTCTTTCAATAATTAATTATCTATAATTTCTTATGGAACTATCATTACAATAGATTTGTATGATTTTATCTCATATAATATCTAATTTTCAAACAAATTTCTAAGTAACTCAACTTTACAATCTTTCTAAAAATAGTTTTAACACAAATGAATTTTTCGCTTTCTTATTTCAACAGTTTTTATTGTTTAATTCAGTGATTATAATAAAAAGTTCTATCAGGATAAACTGGTTTGAGATAAATACAACTGATTCTTGGAGGCATAAATGCCAATTGCTGGGAACAAGTATGCAGCTATGCTAGAGAACAGTCTGTTACTCTAATGGAAAAGGTTTAGTATATTATGAACATCTGTCAGTGTGTTTCACAGAAGTAATTAAGAAAATAAGTTAAATGGTTAAGGGGAAGTTATTAAATGTGCATGTATTATACCTTGTACTCCTTATTTTTGGCATTTATCTTATTCCACCTGTTTTATTATCATGGCTTTCTACCTTACCACACAAGGTCTTTAAAATCAGGAACTATTTCTTCATTTCTCCAAAGCTTAGAAATATGCCCAACTACAGGAGGAGCTTTATGTATGCTTATTGCAAGAATGAAAGAGCTGAGATCTCTTAGTAACTCATCAAGTTGTCTAAATTTCTCAGAAATTTCCTTTACAAAATGGCAGTAAGGATATTCATATCTTGTCATATGAAATATGTGTCCTGGTATAGAGAAATACCTTAAGTCAGAAATACTGGGAAGTGCATTTTGAGTAAAGTATAGTAAAGAAATGATACTGGAGAAAATGGCCCTGGGAAAAGGAGGTAACTATGGAAGGGCATGATGAATGATCTTAGTCAAAGTCACCAAATTCCAAACTCATAATTTCACTTAATTTTTCAATATTTTAGAATTTTAAAAGTCATCAGTAACATATTACGTTTGACAGGTCTAAGACAATCTTAGAATCTATAGCTAATGATATTTTAGTTCAAGTTTAATATCTGGTCTATCAATTCTACATCAACATACTGATTAAAGAAAATGCCTGATGACTAATTTGATCTCTTAGAGACTAGATATAAAATTACCTAGGGGAAAAAAAGTATAAAGTACACAATGATATAAGGTATTTATACACTGGTAGAAGACAATTTTAAAGGACTATGGACTTCTGTTTTCCAGTCTGGCAGTTAAAAAGCTTGGAAATTGTTTATTTAATGTTGAAATTATAGTTCACTACCTAAGTAAATAATGTGGCATTTAAAGTTTTGAGAGAAAAAAATATTATGGCTTCATTACAAAAATATGAAATATCTTCCTTTTACCTGCTGGGCCAATTGTTTATTTAATTTATAGAATTATTTTAAATGAATTTTTTAAAATCTTCAGCTATTTCATATATCAATGCATTAATGTACATTTAACTTTAACATGGCCCCACACCCCTAAAAGTTGTATCTTAAAGAATAAATTAAAAAATACTTTAAGAAAAAAAAAATTTAAGTGTTCTCTTTGCACTTCTGAACATAGTGTTTTTACACTGTACTATAAATGCCTGTCTCATATCTGTTACCCCCTTACAGAAAATAATCTCTACCTATCTTCTTCATTATCATATTCCAGTCCCAGGCATAGAGTTGCTATTTATTAAGTTTTTATTGAATGAATAAATGAATGAATTAATATTTCACTTAGGATCAATTTCTTCTTATGATGTTCTAGTTACACCTTCCACAAATTTTATCTCGTGCCAAAGGTACAAATAACAATGACAACAAAAAGAGCCTGATGTTTGTTTTAAATTCGCTTTTCCAACAGTTTGGAAATTATCTACTAAAGTAGATGGTCAATTATATCCTCAATACCCTTTAAAAATTCAATTAGCAGTTCTGGTTCCAGTGAGATGGAATAAAGACCAGTCTCCTTTTAGCTCCCAGCAATTTAACTATAAAACCTGGACAGAATGTTTGAAAACTGTGCAAAGAAAATGCTAACAGGCAGATCAGGGAAGAACATCAAAATTCAAAATACCACTGAAACAGTGGTAAATTTAACATTTCTTTCCCTCTTATCTCTTGCCTGAACTCAATGAAGCCAGGAACCAGGAACCCAGAAGTGAGTACTGTGTGATGCAGGTGAGATCCAGAAGAAATTCTCTAATCTAAACCAGGGGTCCCCAACCCCTGGGCCACGGACTGGTAGTGGTCCAGGACCTGCTAGGAACTGGGCTGCACAGCAGGAGGTGAGCAGCGGGAGCGCAAGCGAAGCTCCATCTGCATTTACAGCCGCTCCCCAACACTCGCATTACCACCTGAGCTCTGCCTCCTGTCAGATCAGCGACAGCATTAGATTCTCATAGGATCATGAAGCCTACTGTGAACTGCGCATGCAAAGGATCTAGGTTGCATGCTCCTTATGAGAATCTAATGCCTGATGATCCGAGGTGGAGCTGAGGCAGTTATGCTAGCGCTGGGGAGCAGCTGCAAATACAGATTCTCATTAGCAGAGAGGTTTGACTGTACAGAGACCATAATAAATCAATTGCTTGCAGACTCATATCAAAACCCTATCAGTGAGTGGCAAGTGAAAACAAGCACAGGGCACCCACAGATTCTGCATTATGGTGAGTTGTGTAATTATTGCATTATATATCACAATGTACTAATAATAGAGATAAAGTGCACGATAAATGTAATGCACTTGAATCATCCCCAAACCACCCCCCGCACCCCCAGTCCGTGGAAAAATTGTCTTCCACAAAACTGGTCCCTGGTGCTAAAAAGGTTGGGGACCGTGGCTCTAAACTCTTAAAGCACTGATAAAGAGTTGGAGAAATCCCTAGGTTCTTTTCTTTTTTTCCTTCTCCTTTTTTCCATACTACAATTGCCTGGGCAGTCCCACAGCAACTGTGATAAGTGAGGCCGGAAATGAGAGCTTACAGGAGCCAAAACTCTGAGGAAGGTGAAGCTAACTCTCAGAGGAGCAGTGACAACCAAAAGGGCAGGGCCAAACCCTGTAGGTTTTTTCTGTATGTCACTGTCTTCCCACCACACAGCCCTGGATGTAATGCAACTGCTGAAGAGAGCAGTTTCGTCCCTGAGGAACAAAAAGCAGACTGCAAGGAAGCAGAGAATACCTAGGCAACAACTGAGAAGGGAGACCAGGAAAGCAACCCCATAAAGCTGTTGTGAACTGACGGACTCACTCTTGACCTGCCCATTTATGGTTGAATCTGAGATCCTAATTAGCATACCAAAGATTTAAAGACCTTCAGTAATGAGTAGACCCACAGGCAGGTCCTGAGTGACCACTAAGGGTGCACTGAAGGACAAACCCAAATAGCATGGCAAAGTCTTGTAAAACAGAGCTGATATTAGAATCACAGCCCACAGAAGTCCACAAAAATATCATTATTCATAGGATCTAAGACTCAGGGTCTTATAATACAGGATACAAACTCACACGGAAAAAGACAATCAACTAACTCCAGTGTCAAGATGATGCAAATGTTGGAAGGCAGTTTGGCAGTTTTTTATAAAGTTAAATACACATTTACCATATGACCAAAGAATTTTACTTCTGAGTATTTATCCCAGAGAAATGAAAACCTACATTCACATAAAAAACTATATATAAATGTTCACAGCAAATTCATTTGTGATAGGCAAAAGCTGGAAACAATCAAGATGTCCTTCAATGGGGGAATGGATAAATAACTGTGGTATATCCACAGTTGTTCAGTAAAAAGGAATAAATTATTGATACACACAACTTGGATGAATCTCAAAGACAATGCACTGAAAGAAGCCAGTCACAAAAGGGTACACACCATCTGATTCAGTTTATTTGACATTCTAGGAAAAAAAAACTATAGTAATGGAAAACAGATCAGTGTTTGTCATCAGAGGTAGAATGAGGATGTCATGGTGTGACTACGAAGTGAAAATACAAAGGATTTGGGGGGCATAATGGAACCATTCTGTATCCTGATTGTGGTGGTGATTAGAAAAGAAAGTCAGTTTTACTATATTATTATTTTAAAAATAAATTTTTAAAGAGATAAAAGAATTTTAATTAAGGCATCACAAACACATACATCCATAAGTAAACTGTTTTCAAGGAATGTAAGTCACTTTAAATAATAAATTCAACTATATAATAAAAATTACAGTGGCATATTTCTAAATTATCTAGATATATATATTTTTTTCATGACTGAAAAGACACTTTCCATAGTTGCTAAAATATGGAATTATTCTGCATCAAATTTCTGACAACTTATATAATAAAATGAAGAGATATCTCTAACAAATGCTATTCATGGGACTTCCCTTGTGGCACAGTGGTTAAGAATCCACCTGCCAATGCAGGGGACACGGCTTCGATCCCTGGTCCAGGGAGATCCCACATGCCATGGAGCAACTAAGCCCGTGTGCCACAACTACTGAGCCTGTGCTCTAGAGCCAGCAAGCCACAACTACTGAAGCCCGCGTGCCCTAGGGCCCGCACACTGCAACTACTGAGCCTGTGTGTGGCAACTACTGGAACACATGAGCCTAGAGCCTGTACTCTGCAGCAATAGAAGCCACTGCAATGAGAAGTCCGCGCACCACAACGAAGAGTAGCCCCAGCTTGCCACAACTAGAGAAAGTCCGTGCGCAGCAACGAAGACCCAACGCAGCCAAAAAATACATTTTAAAAAATAAATTAATTAAAAATAAAGTGCAAATGCTATTCATGATTCTTGATAGAATACTAAATTTAAAAATATATAAATAATATTTTGGGAAAACTGGAGAAATCTGGACTGTAAAATAGGTGATATTATTATATCAGTGTTAAACTTCTAGCATATGATAAGGGTTTTGTGAACAATACCCTTATTTTTAGAGACACATGCTGAAGTATTCAGGGGTGAAATGCCATGATATCTGCACATATTTTCAAAGAGTGGAGGGAAAAAAAGTGAGCCATATATATGTATAGATAAAGCACGTATTAGAAAATACTAACATTCATGAATCTAGGTGTGCAGTGTATAGGTGTTCATCACACTATTTTCTCAACTCTTCTGAAAGCTAAAAGTTTTCAAAATAAAAAGTTGAATAAAAGAGGCATAATAATAACAAAAAGGTATAAATTCACAAACAAATAAACTTTATGTAGTATTTATAACCTCTATTGAGATGTAGAATTTTTTACACTTGAAAGCCTGGTGTCTTCACTCTCTTTTGCCCTAATGGGCCTTCTACCTGAAGTGTAAACAGAATCAATTTGACTTGAGGCTTTATGGGCATCTACCCTGGAGATGAAGCCCCTATACCATAAAAGACCTTATCCACACGTCAAACACTACTTGGGATCATAATCCCTCATAAAGAAGCTTTCTAAGATAAATTATTCATTGCTATATTAAATCTCCAACCAGAAATGGCAACTAAACTACTGCTCAAATAGATGACTGCCTTTCTAGGCAGAACCAATCAACAGAGTCCAATCTGCACAGCCAGTGCTTTTGTTAACTTGTATATAATAGCATCTTAAAATATTTTGTCAACTACAATTCCTAACTTTTTAGTATTCTGAAATTTTAGTCAATTATTCAATATATAAGAACTGAGTACCCACTACATTCTTTCATGGTGTAAAAAAAATTGCAAAATGTATTAGATAATTCATTGTTTACTCTAAGCACTGGATTTACAAGTAAATAGTTGCATGCATAGTATGATTTAATGGCTGCTATGAAGATATCTCTCTCTCACACACACACACACATGCACACCCTACCACTCCCCACCAAAAACAGTATATGACTTCACTCCTTGTTTAAACTGCAGAGAGTCCAGAGGAAGAACTTGTTTCTGACCACCAGCCACTTAAATCTTCAATAAACTAAGTGATCAGATCTTTTCCTGAGAAAAGATTTAATAAAAGGAAGAGGGAGATATCATGAAGACAATGAAGATAGGAGAGAAAGGATATAAAAAGGAAAGTAGAGGTAATACAATTAAACTTTGCATACTACAGTAACTCAGAGTAGGCTTTCATTAGTCTCTTTACTCAAAGCAATTTTATAATCAAGCTGTAGAAAGAAAGAAGGCTACAGAACATACACAATTGGATCCAGTATCATCAACCAATTACATATAGTTGTGTTAGTTAAAACTGTAAGTTATGCTTTAATTGAGATGGCTGAAAGCTTGGGAACTTTTAGGAGAAAGGATGAGAAGCAGTAAATAACAGGCAGAATTCTGAAGGCAAAAATAAAACTTTTGTTTAAAATAACAATATGGCTAATGTTTATTCTTCACTAATGATGACTTATTCCTATACTGACTTGCCAAACATTAAATTCTAAAGTTTTTCCCTTTTGACAAGGTAAAAAAAAAAAAAAAAAAACCCAAAGAAAAAAATGAGCCTTGACCTTGTTAGCTATTTTCAAGTAATTAAAGAGCTTTTATATGGAAGGTTAAGTAAGCTTTTCTGGATGCCTTGTGAAGGGATTTAGAACGAGCAATGAGATAAATCTGGGCTCAATAAAAGGGAGGATACTGAATACACTGGAGCCATGTTTTAAAAAAAGAAAAAGAAATGGCATATGTTACCTTGAAAAACAATTAATTTTGCCTTTTTAAGTGTTTGGATAGAAAATAGAATACTATCAGTGTTTTATTTTTTTTTAAAGAAAACTATTAGTGTTTAAATTGAGAGTGGGGCTCACTAGGACTATGAGGGGAAAATAGAGATTAAAAATCAACCAAAAGTATGAACTGGAGCCATTCAAAAACAAACAAACAAACAAACTCTCTATATGGCGGTGACATGCTCATGTTCAACAGAGGCAAGCTTTTTTCCTGGTTTGTGTTCACAAGGAGGGAACAGTTGAGAAAATGCACAGGGTCCTTCTAATGTGAAGGCAATTACCAAAATAATTGGTTGCAAACAACCAAAAAACTAACCCCATCTTTATTCAGCAAAAAAGGGCATAAACAAGAAATAGAAGTTTGAAAATCCAAATTAAGGCCAGAAAATCAGGCTTAGAAGACAAGTGGAAACAAAATCAACTACAAAAGGAGCAGGAAAAATAACTGTATTATATTTTAGTGGAACAAAGAGCATGGCTTAGACTCTAGAACATATTTCTCCAACCTCAGGCCACTATCATGGCTGCTGGATACTGGACCATTGCTTCCACAAATGAATCCTAACAGGGGAAGGATACTAGACAGTAAAAAATTAATAAATTTCTTGCTTTGGGGGCATATACAATCCCATCCAAATAGAATAGAATCCACAAATGCAACTGCCTCCAAATCAAACTACACAACTTGTCTAGTGTTTCTGGTAATTCTCATTCATGGTACATGATTTCCTTGTGCCTTTTCATATTCATAGGAAATAATCTGTGGTATTTCTTTGAATTTTAGGATAAAATATATTCACCAGGGAATTTGTTTCTGTGAGGTGCTCAGAAGCACTACCAGTCACGAACTGCTTTAAACTAAATTCACACATTTACGTTTTTTTGTACAGTCCAGGTGATACGAATTTGAATTGAAAATTCATTCAAAGATCATGGTTACTACTTCTCAGGGACTTTTCTTAAACCCCTATTTTGTCCATCTCTAAGGCATCTTTCTTTCCATTTTTCAGTCTTCTGGGAATGGGTGTGTGTGTGTGTGCGTGTGTGCACACACATGTGCGTGCATGTGTGTGAGTGATGGGTGAGCAGAGGTAGTACAAGCGTGACTAATCTCTCTCCAAATGTTTATAGAGAAATGACATCCAAAAAGGAAATATGAAATAAATTTTCAACAAAACATGTATTCATAAAAATGGCTAATTAAAGACATTATTAATTTTCTGGAGTTATAAAGGCAATATTAAAATGATTTCATTAGGAGGGAGTGAGGAGCAAACTTTTCTCCACACATTCCTAACAGAAACTTTCTTAGTTAATTAAGGTAATGATTTTAAACATAAATTCACCTAATAGAATTTTAAACTTAAAGAGTTAAATATATATAAAAAATGTCAAGAATAGACAAAAAAAGTTAAATATACTTATTGTGGGAATAAATATATTGAGTAGAGTTTCTATTTAAATTTATTTAGATCACAAATTGTTTTTTTAATAAAATAATTTCAGATATCGAGGGTCCTTTCTCTAAGAGGATTTAAAATTTTTTTTTAATAAGGGTAATGTAATGTTTTGCAAGTAAGCTCACATGAGCATCAATCTATTTCACTCAAAGCAAGACACATGCTATAAAAAAATCAAGTCAACAATGAAAAGGTTTTCAAGTATTTCCATTTTTCAGATTTTAGTCTAAAATACTTACGGGTATTTAGGAGAGCAGATGGCTCAAAAGGATAAATATTTGTAGCTTAACATTTTAAATAAAGACTATACCCTTTATAATAGAATGATTTCTGTGACAACAGACTGTTCTTATGTAACTATTTTGGGGTAGGAAGAAAATCTGTTTTAGCTTAACACTTTAATATAAAACAGAAAAGATAGTTTTGAATTAATGGTGCTTCAATTTATAACTTGAATTTTATGTTACTGTTTTGGCGTAATATTCAAGAATGAATATAGAGGGCTTCCCTGGTGGCGCAGTGGTTGAGAGTCCGCCTGCCGATGCAGGGGACACGGGTTCGTGCCCGGGTCCAGGAAGATCCCACATGCCGCGGAGCAGCTGGGCCCATGAGCCATGGCCGCTGAGCCTGCGTGTCCGGAACCTGTGCTCCGCAACGGGAGAGGCCACAACAGTGAGAGGCCCGCATAACGCAAAAAAAAAAAAAGAATAGTGTATTTGTATTAATTTAACAGAGAACAGGTAAGACATATTTGATTTGTCTTCCAAAGAAATGTTTACTTTGTGGCACTATTTGATATTTTATGTTTTCTAATTTCAGCAATCTTTGGCAGTAGCTGTTATTTGTATGTCTTTCAGTTGAAACAGTATCAGTCTTTATTTCGTCTCTTTTGATCCAAGAACCCAGAAGAAACTGATTTAGAGCTGATGACAATAATAGATCACGATGCTAAAGACCAGATTTCATCTTGGTATATTATAAATGTCAAGATATAGTAGCAATTTCAATAGTAAGCTGTCAGAAGGACTTTACTGACCTATTCAGTACCACATATGAACTGCATGACCATCTTGTAATTCTAAGGTAAACATTAAAAATGGAAATATTTTCTTTTAAAAAAACCAGAAGCAAAATTTTAGTCTATATATAAAAACTGGATTCGATATTCTATATTTACAGAAGAATATAGAAATGGGACAATTAAAACTATCTGTCCTTTCTGCACCTAAAAACATTATTTTCAAGGATCTACTGCCACACCATGAAGTGTGGCTATCTACTGCCACACTATGAAGCACATTATTTTCCAGTAAAGGCAAGGAATATGAGGGGAAAATATTAGAACTAAATAAAGACTCAACTAAATCAAGACATAAGACAGTAACTACATACTCCTTAAACTTGACAGTTGTATAACATTTAAGCTTGCCAGGTATGTTAGTCAGCTCATGCTGCCATAACAAACCAACAGATTAGGTGGCTTAACCATCTGAAATTGATTTTTTCACAGTCCTGGAAACTAGAAGTCCAAGACCAGGGTACCAGCCTAGTTAGGTTCTGGTGAGAGCTCTCTTCCTGGCTTGCCTGGCCACCTTCTTGCTGTCCTCATACTGGTACCCTGATCTTGGACTTCCAGCTTCAATGCTGAAGCATGAACCAATCAGCACATTCTAACCCCTTGCCAAAGTGATCACTTCAGGTATACTACCTAAGCCAGCCAATACAATCAAAGTGAGTCTATGATCGTCCACTGGGAATTCAGAGACATAGAAGCTTTCTCTCGATATCAATAACCTAGAATTGCTGTCTACTTTGTCAGCCTGTGAGAGGGCAAAGTTGAGAGAAGTATAAAAAATAAATATTGATAAATAAGCCAATCAACCAACTAGTCAATCAAAACCAAAAAACACAGCTGCAGCTCTGATTAAACTATACTTGAACCCTAACTACCTATAAACTTGTTAAATTTTATAAACCAATATATTCCTTTTGTAGTTTAAGCCGAGTTGCATTTTCTGTTGTTTCCTAATTGATAAAAACACAATTTAGTAGATTAACTTTCTCTTAGAATGATAATCCAGAAAAATCTTAAGACTCAAACTGTCCGACAAGAATAAATAAAAACAACCTATATGATAGAAAACAGAAACTTTCTTGTATCATGCCATACCCTATTTTCTGCTTTACCATTTGCCACCAATCTGTCATTTAACTGATTACTCATCGACTAAAAGATCCCAGCAAGGGGTGGGAGTACCAAATTTATACTAACTGGCTGTGTTTGGGTTTATGGTATTTGTGTGGGTGTGTGTAATGTCAAATCCTTAATGCCTGTCAGCTCTCTTTTCATAAGCCAGCAGGTGAGCAGAAAGCAATTATTAACCCTTAGTGTAACATTCTAAAATTGTACTGATAATTAATACATTTTCTCTATCTTTGAGAGTCAGAAGGATCCCTGACATCAGGGCTCTACTCAGCAAATAGGCTAGAGAGGACCCAATGCCTCTGAATCTATAGGAAAGTGTTGACAATAAAACTTGTGAAGCTTTATTTTTGTTTTATCTTGGGAGAGACTATATGATACAAAGAAAGCTGAGTCTGAAAGCACAATTCATTGAATTTAATCCATGCATTGTCCAAATAGCTTACAATGGGTTCATACGTATATATACCCCCCTTTTAAATTAATCCTAGGCCAACTATTTTAAATTTGAGCATATTCCTTTCATTCTTTGTGACACCTGCCAAGTTACATTTTCACACAACTGCAAATACTGTGTGCGTATAAATTATGCTTTCTAATTTTCTATATATTTTCCTATGATACTGTAATACTTACAATTATAAATCTAATGGTTATGCAATGATCCGCTAAACAGATAAACAATAATTCAGATAGCAATCTATATTTAGACATTGTCATATTTGATATCAAAATTTTAAAATAAAGGATGAACTAATGTAACATTTTGGATTATTTCCTTAGGAAAAATAATCAAAAATGGATTTACTGAATCAAATCATAAAACATTTTTGTAGCTTTTGATAGAAATGCCAAAATTCTTTCCAAAGTTGTATGATTTACATGGAAACTAGTAATATCCAATGCATCAATTCCTATGATAGCTCAACTGCTACATTTTCTGAAACTCAAGGAAAATTTCTGAAAGTACGTTCCATAACGGGTTTACCTGTGATGCTTCTTAAAACGAGACAAATTTCTGGAATTTACCCTTATTCTAGAATCAGAATCTCTCAGCTGTGACCTAGGAATATACAATTTAATAAATTCCTAACCTTTGTACAATAAAATTTGCCCAATAAAGTTTGAGAACTATTCTAGTTAAGTACATATAGTGCTTTCGCAGATTATCTAAATAACTCAAATTATAAAAATAATGACAGCATCTACTGAGTGCCTTCCACTTAGCAGAATCTGTTCTAAGAGCTCTTACTTATATTACCTCATTTAAGCCTCACAATAATCCTACGTGGCAGGTAAGATTATTATCCCAGTTTTACGGATATGAAAACTGAGGCCCAATGGTTAAGAAGCCCTGTTAAGAGGAAAACATACTATTTCAATCCAGGTTGTCACACTAGGATCTGAGCTCTTAACTTCTGTGCTATATTGTCTCACATGTCAATTATTTTCCCAGATACTACTCCACCATAAATACTACTTACCAGATGTTCTACCTGAGGGTAAGGAAGCAGATCTGATTAAGTGTGCTACAGAAAAGATAAAGCAGTATAAAATAAAAGGAGAGAATTAAGTATAAGGAGTATAAAATATAGGGAGAAATAATATTTGTAAAGCACCTTAAAAAGAAAATTTATACATATAGTGCTATTTTTATATTCATGTATATGTGAAAAAGACATATCACGACCTGGCTAACTAACAGCTTCTGAAACGTGATGATGCACAGACTAAACTTAGATCCACTTTAACATAGCTCATATAATATGTAAAGTGTTTTGAAAAAGAGACTTCTCAGATTCCAAACCCTGAATATATATTCTGCGATTTATAATCAAAGAGAAGCAAATTATTATATGACTGATGACTGGAATCTATGTACCATATATTTGTATTGTAGAAGTAATTCTAGTATTTCTACAACTTAATATATAAAGTTATTAACTTTTGAAATATGAATAACTTAGAACTTTGGGTGATTTATGGGAACAGTCAACTATGTACAATTGCATTAATAATCTTCATGCTTTTCTGGATCCAGCCCATTTCATGCACACTACTGTCAGTTAATTATCCTTTTAATGACAATTCCCAACATGCCTTTCCTGCTCAGAAGTTTTCTTTCCTTTGCCATTCAAGTCCCTTCCTTCAATAGTTTCCCATTACTTTCTTTTATGTATTTAATGCTCTGTACATTCATTATTTGCCAAAAAATTCCTATTCTTTTTTTTTTTAAATACCTACAACTGTGCTCCTACAATCTACCTTATCTCTGGATATTGATAATTCAAACACACCTTCTTTTTCCTTAATGAAGCCTTTGGCCAAAAGGAGATAGACTCTCCCTTTCGAATACTCTATACTTTTTTTTTTTTTGACATCTTTACTGGAGTATAATTGCTTTACAATGGTGTGTTAGTTTCTGCTTTATAACAAAATGATTCAGTTATACATATACATATGTTCCCATATCTCTTCCCTCTTATGTCTCCCTCCTTCCCACCCTCCCTATCCCACCCCTCTAGGTGGTCACAAACCACCTACCTGATCTCTCTGTGCTATGCGGCTGCTTCCCTCTAGCTATCTATTTTACGTTTGGAAGTGTATATATGTCCATGCCACTCTCTCATTTACGGTAAATAATAATAAGAAAATAAAATAAAGAAAAATACCAATCCTTCTTGAAAAGATATCTGCACCCCTATGTTCACTGCAGCATATTTACAATAGCCAAGACATGATAACAACCTAAGTGTCCATGGATGGATGAATGAATGGATAAGGAAAACTCTGTGTATACATATGTATGTGTGTGTGTACCTATATATATACACACATAAATACACACTATGGAATATTATTCAGCCATAAAAAATAATAAAATCTTGCCATTTGTGAAACATGAATGGACCTTCAGGGCACTATGCTAAGTGAAATAAGCCAGAGAGAGAAAGACAAATACTGTATGATCTCACCTATATATGGAAGTTTTTAAAAAAACGTGATAGACACTGAGAACAGATTGAAGGTTGCCTGAGGCAGGGGGTGGGGGATGAGTGAAATGGATGAAGGTGGTTAAAACATACAAACTTAGAGTGATAAGATAAATAAGTTCTTGGGATATAATATAGAGCATAGTATCCATAGTTGACAATACTGTACTGCATATTTGAAAGTGCCTAAGAGAGTACATCAAGAGTTCTCATCACAAGGAAAAAGAACTATAGCTATGTGAGATGACAGATGTTAACTAAAACTTATTGTGGTAATCATTTGGCAATACAGATCTTCCTCAACTTACAATGGGGTTACATCCTGATAAACCCATCATAAGTAGAAAATTTTGTAAATCAAAAATAATTTAATATACCTAACCTACTGAAGTTCTTAGCTTAGCCTAGCCTACCTTAAAAGTGCTCAGAATACTTATATTAGTCTACAGCTGGGCCAAATCATATAACACAAAGTCTATTTTATAATAAAGTAATGGATTTCTCATGTTTATTGAACACTGTACTGTAAGTGAAAAACAGAACAGTTGTATGGGTACAGAATGACTGTAAGGGTGTTGGTTGTTTACTCTCACGATCGCATGACTGGGAGCTGCGGCTCACTGCTGTTGCTCAGCATCACAAGAGATATCATTTGGTACAGTGCTAGCCCAGGAAAAGATCAAATTTCAAAATTCGAAGTATGGTTTCTACTGAATGCATATCACTTTCACACCATCGTAAAGTTGAAAAAGTCTAAATCAATCCATTGTTAAGTCAGGGACTATCTGTATCTATATATTTTAAATCATTATGTTGTTAACTTAAACTAATACAATGCTATATATCAATTACATCTCAATAAAACTGGGAAAAAATAAAAAGGTAAGGAAGGTGTGATAACAACTTCTCATTAAATACAAAATAACAACAAAAAAATTATAATACAGGAACCAAATTGAAATTCTGCAGATGAAAGGTATAAAACTGACATGGAGGACTTCCCTGGTGGTGCAGTAGTTAAGAAACTGCCTGCCACGGGTTCGAGCCCTGGTCCGGGAAGATCCCACATGCCGCGGAGCAACTAAGCCCGTGCGCCACAACTACTGAGCCTGTGCTCTAGAGCCCGCAAGCCACAACTACTGAAGCCTGCACGTCTAGAGCCCGTGCTCCACAACAAGAGAAGACACTGCAATGAGACGCCTGTGCACCACAACGAAGAGTAGCCCCCGACTGCCGCAACTAGAGAAAGCCCGGGTGCAGCAACAAAGACCCAACGCAGCCATAAATAAATAAATTTATTTTTTAAAAAAAGACATGGAAATTCACTAGGGGAACATTAAATATGAATTGGCAATAGAAAGAATTGATGAAATTGGAGATAAAGGAATGGAGATTAGGTAAACCAAAGAACAGAGAGAAAAGAATAAAGAAAGATGAACAGGGGCTCAGAAAAGTCTGGGACACCACCAAAAACATTAATGTATGTGTAATGGGAGTATCAGAAGGATAAAATAAAGTGAATGAAGCTGAAAAATATTACAAGGAAAAATGGCTGAAAACTTCCAAAATTTGATGAAAAACATTGGTCTACACATCTGAGAGCCTCAACCAACTCCAATTAAGATAAGACATCCACAAATAAACCCACTACAGTAAAAATGTGAAAGACAAAATCATGAAAGTAAAAAGAAAACTGAATTATCACATATTATGGAACTCCAATAAGATAAACATTTGACTTCTCATCAGAAACAGAGACTAGAATGCAGTAGAATGAATGATATAAATATTTAGACCACTGAAAGAAAAAAATGGGTCAAATAAAAATTTAAGTCCAGGGAAGTAATATTTCAAAAATGAGGGCAAAATAAAGGTATTCATAGATAAATAAAATAGGCAGAATTTATTGTTAGCTGAACTACCTTACAATAAATACTAAAAAACTTTCAAGACTGAAAGCCAATACCCCAGAGTAATTACAATATACACGGAGACACACAGACACACACAATGAAGAGCAAAGGTAATTGTATAGGTTAATTATAAAAGACAGTATAATTGTATACTTCTTTTTTTCTTAACTGATTTAAAGAGCAACTGTATAAAATGATATTTGTATGTATACAGAGAAAGACCTAATTATATTGTTGGGCCTATAGCACATAAAAACAAAATATAATTGACAAAATAGCACAAGAAGCTTGAGGAACAAAGCTGTGTTGGGTTAGGAAACATACTAGATGATAACGCCACAAGAACAAATGAAAAGAATAAAAAATAGTAAGTAAGAATATTAACATAATGAACACTTTTATACACACATACTTTGTTTCCTGAAAAGATATAAAATTATATAACCTAATTATAACAATTTATGTGTTGGGATTGTAACATTTTTGAGAAAATATGTATAATAATTGTTTTTAAAAAGGGAGGAAAATAAATAGAGCTATACAGTGTTAATATTTCTATATCTCACACAAATTAAGTTATTATAAATAAGTAGGATCTGTTAAGATATTTGTTGTAAGCCATAGAGTAACCACTAAGAAAATACTTCAAAAATATAGTGAAAAATTGTTAAAGATATTAAAATGTTACTCTGTTGAAAAACTGGATGTCCATATGCAAAAGAATGAGTTGGATTCTTACCTTATGCCTTACATAAAAATTAATTTAATATGGATCTAAGACCTCAATGTAAGACTTAAAACTACAAAACTCTCAGAATCAAACGTAGGCCAAGGGAATTTCCTGGTGGTCCAGTAGTTAAGGCTCTGCATTCCCAATGCAGGGAGCCCAGGTTCGATCCCTGGTCAGGGAACTAGATCCCACATGCCACAACTAAAGATCCCACACACTGCAACGAAGATCCCACACTCTGCAATGAAGCTCCTGCATGCTGCAGCTAAGACCTGGTGCCACCAAATAAACAAATATTAAAAAAAAAAATAGGCCAAAAGCTTCATAACATTGGATCTGTCAGTGATTTCTTGGATAAGACATCAAAGGCACAGGCAAAAAAAGAAAAAGAAAAAGACAAACTGGACTTCATTAAAATTAAGAAATGTTCTTCATCAAACAACAATGTCAACAAAGGTTAAAGGCAACCCACAGAATGGGAGAAAATGTGGGCAATTAATATACGTAATAAGGGATTAATATCCACATTATACAGAGAACTCCAAAAACTCAATAACAAAAAAACAAATAACCCAATTCAATAATGGGCAAAGGACTTGCATAGACACTTCTCAAAGAAGACACACAAATGGCTAATAAGCACATGGAAAGATGTTCAACATCTCTAATTATCAGGGAAACTGAGGTACTACCTCACACCCATTAGGATGGCTACTATAGCTTAAATGTGGAAGTAATCTAAGTATACTTTGACAAATTAACTGATAAACCAAATGGGCTATTTGCATACACTGGAATATAATTCAGCCCTAAAAAGGAAGGAAATTTTGATACGCCGCAACATGGATGAACTCTGAAGACATTATGGACATTATGTTAAGCGAAATAAGCCAGTTACAAAACAACATATACTGTATGATTCTACTTATATGAGGTTTCTGGAGTAGTCAAAATCATAGAGACAGAAGTAGAATACTGGTTGCCAGGAGCAATTCCTGGGAACTGCAGAGAAGCACAGAACTGGAGTTAGTGTTTAATGGGTACAGAGTTTCATTTGGGGAAGATGAAAACGTTCTGGAGATAGATGTTGGTGATAAGTGCACAAAAATACACACATACTTAATACCACCAAATTATACACTTAAAAATTGTTCAGATGGTAAACTTTATTGTGTGTATTTTACCACAATACAAAAATTTTGGGGGAAAGGGGGTGATTCTGGCACTTCCTTAAAATGTTAAAATATGAAGTTACCATATGACCAAGCAATTCTACCGCTTGCTCTATATTAAAGAGAAAAGACAACATACTTCCATACAAAAACCTTTGCAACTAATGTTCATAGCAGTATTATTCATAATTCCAAGAAGTGGGAAAATCGCACTGTCCATTAACTGATGAATGGATAAACAAAATGTGGTATATCCATACAATGAAATAATATTTGGCAATAAAAATAATGAAGTATTGACATGTGAAACAACATGGATGGACTTTGAAAATACTATGCTCATGAGAGAAACCAGTCAGAAAAGGAACATATTTATTTATTTATGCAAATTATCCCAAACAGGCAAATATACAGACAACGAGTAAACTAATAGTTGTCTAGGAGCGGGAGGTTGGGGAGTCGTTTCTGGGGCAATGAAAATATTCTAAAAAATTGATGGTGGTGATGAGAGCACAACTCTGTGAATACAATAAAAACCATTAAGAATTGGAATTGGCCAGCAAGATGGCAGAGTAGAAGGATGTGAGCTCACCTCCTCTTACAAAAACACCAAAATCACAACTAACTGCTGAACAACCACAAAAAAAAAAAAAAAAAAATGCTGCAACCTACCAAAAAAGATACCCTACATCCAAAGACAAAAAGAAGCCACAACGAGATGGTAGAAGGGGTGCAACTGTGATAAAATTAAATCCCATACTCGCCATGTGGGTAACCCCCAAACTGGAAAATAATTATACCACAAAAGTTCTCCTATACAAGTGAAAGTCCTGAGCCCCATGTCAGGCTTTCCAGCCTGGGGGTCTGGCAACGGGGGGAGTAGCTGCCAGAGAATCTGGCTTTGAAGGTCAGCAGGGTTTGATCGCAAGAATTCCACACGACTGGGGGAAACAGAAACTCCACTCTTGGAGGGTGCATACAAGGTCCTGTTCACACCAGGACCCAGGGGAAAAAATCAGTGACCTGTGCACCAGGCCTACCTGCCAGTATTGGAAGGTCTTCTGCAGTTGATGGCAATATAATCTTACCTCAGGAAACAAGAAAAATCTCTAATACACAACCTAAAATTAAACCTAAAGCAACTAGAGAAAGAAGAGCAAACAAAACCCAAAGGTAGTATTAATAGAAGGAAAGAAATTATAAAGATGAGAGCAGAAATAAATGAAATAGAAACAAAGGAAACAACAGAAAAGATCAATGAAACTAAAAGCTGGTTCTTCAAAAAGATAAACTGAATTGATAAACCTTTAGCCACACTCATCAAGAAAAAAAGGGAGGGCTTCCCGGGTGGCGCACTGGTTGAGAGTCCGCCTGCCAATGCAGGGGACATGGGTTCATGCCCCAGTCCGGGAGGATCCCACATGCCACAGAGTGGCTGGGCCCATGAGCCATGGCCGCTGAGCCTGCGCGTCTGGAGCCTGTGCTCCGCAACAGGAGAGATCACAACAGTGAGAGGCCCGTGTACCGCAAAAAAAAAAAAAGATAAAAAAAGAAAAAAGGGAGAGGATTCAAATCAATAAAATTAGAAGTGAGAAGGGAGAAGTTCCAACGGACACCACAGAAATACAAAGGATCATTAACAACTATATGCCAATAAAATGGACAACCTGGAAGAAAGGAACAAACTCGTAGAAAGGTACGATCTCCCAAGACTGAACAAAGAAGAAATAGAAAATATCAACAGACCAATCACAAGTACTGAGATTGAAACTGTGAGTAAAAATCTTCCAACAAACAAAAGTCCAGGACCAGATGGCTTCACAGGCGACTTCTATCAAACATTCTGAGACGAGTTAACACCTATCCTTCTGAAACTATTCCAAAAAATTGCTGAGGAAGGAATACTCCCAAACTCATCCTATGAGGCCACCATCACCCTGATACCAAAACCAGACAAAGATACCACAAAAAAAAATTACAGGCAATATCACTGATGAACATAGACGCAAAAATCCTCAACAAAATACCAGCAATCCAAATCCAACAATACAATAAAAGGATCATACACCATGATCAAGTGGCATTTATCCCAGGGATGCAAGGATTTTTCAATATCCACAAATCAGTCAGTATGACACACAACATCAACAAATTGAAGAATAAAAACCATGATCATCTCAATAGACGCAGAAAAAGCTTTTGACAAAATTCAACACCCATTTATGATAAAAACTCTCCAGAAGTGGGCACAGAGGGAATATACTTCAACATAATAAAGGCCATACTTGAAAAACCTACAGCTAACATCATACTCAATGGTGAAAAGCTGAAAGCACTTCCTCTAAGATCAGGAACAAGACAAGGATGTCCACTCTTGCCACTTTTATTCAACATAGTTTTGGAAGTCCTAGTCACAGCAATCAGAGAAGAAAAAGAAATAAAAGAAATCCAAATTGGAAAAGAAGAAGTAAAACTGTCACTGCAAATTACTTAATATTGGACTGGCCAAAAACTTCATTCAGGTTTTTCTGTAACATCTTAAGGAAAAACCTGAACAAACTTTTTGGCCAACCCAGTATTATTCACAGAAGATCTTAAAGATGCTACCAGAAAACTAGTAGAGGTCATCAATGAATTCGGTACAGTTGCAGGATACAAAATTAATACACAGAAATCTGTTGCATTTCTACACACTAAAGATCAGAAAGAGAAATTAAAGAAACAATCACATCAAAAAGAATAACTCCTAGGTTTATTCATACCTAGGAATGAACCTACCTAAGGAGACAAAAGACCTGTACTCCAAAAACTATAAAATGCTGATGAAAGAAATTAAAGATGACACAAAGAGATGAAAAGATATACCATGTTCTTGGATTGGAAAAATCAATATTGTCAGAAAGAGTATAATACCCAAGGCACTCTACAGATTCAATGCAATCCCTATCAAATTACCAATGGCCTTTTTCACAGAACTAGAACAAAAAATCTTAAAATTTGTATGGAGACACAAAAGACCCTGAATAGCCAAAGGAATCTTGAGAAAGAAAAACAGAGCTGGAGGAATCAGGCTCCCTGACTTCGAAGCTACAGTAATCAAAACAGTATGGAACTGGCACAAAAACCAAAATACATATCAATGGAACAGGATAGAAAGCCCAGAAATAAACCCATGTACCTACGGTCAATTAATCTACAACAAAGGAGACAAGAATATACAATGGAGGAAAGACAATCTCTTCAATAAATGGTGCTGGGAAAACTGGACAACTATGTGTAAAAAATGCAATTAGAACATTCTTTAACACCATACACAAAAATAAGCTCAAAATGGATTAAAGACCTAAATGTAAGATCAGATACAACAAAACTCTTAGAAAATTCTCTGACATAAACTGCAGCAATATCTTTTCCAAGCCATATGCTAGAGTAATGGAAATAAAAACAAAAATAAATAAGTGGGACCTAATTGAACTTAAAAGCTTTTGCACAGCAAAGGAAACCATAAACAAAATGTAAAGACAACCCACAGAATGGGAGAAAATATCTGCAAACGATGTGACCCACAAGGGATTAATCTCCAAAATTTACAAACAGTTCATCTGGCTCAATATCAAAAAAACAAATAACCCAATCAAGAAATGGGCAGAAGACCTAAATAGACATTTCCCCAAAGAAGACATACAGATGGCCAAGAGGCACATGAAAAGCTGCTCAACATTGCTAATTATTAGAGAAATGCAAATCAAAACTACAATGAGATATCACCTCACACCAGTCACAATGGCCATCATCAAAAAGTCTACAAACAATAAATGCTGGAGAGGGTGCAGAGAAAAGGGAACCCTCCTACACTGTTGGTGGGAATGTAAATTGGTGCAGTCACCATGGAGAATAGTATGGAGGTTCCTTAAGAAACCAAAAATAGAGCTACCATATGATCTAGCAATCCCACTCCTGGGCATATATCCAGAAAAAAACATGGTTCGAAAGGATACATGCACCTCAGTGTTCACTGCAGCACTGTTTACAGTAGCCAAGACACGGAAGCAACCTAAATGTCCATCGACGGATGGATGGATAAGGAAGATGTGTTACATATATACAATGGAATATTACTCAGCCATTAAAAAGAATGAAATAATGCCAACCTCAACATCATGGATGGATCTGGAGATCACCATACTAAGTGAGGTAAGTCAGACAAATATCATATGATATCGCTTATATGCAGAATCAAAAAAAAAGATACAAATGAACTTACTTACAAAACAGAAATAGATTCATAGACTTAGAGGACAAACTTATGGTTACCGGGGAGAAGGGTGGAGGGGAGGGACAGATTGGGAGCTTGGGATTGACATGTACACTGCTGTATTCAGAACAGATAACCAACAAGGACCTACTGCATAGCACAGGGAATGCTGCTCAATATTCTGTAATAACCTAAATGGGGAAAGAATTTGAAAAAGAATAGATACATGTAAATGTATAACTCAATAGCTTTGCTGTACACCTGAAACTAACACAACATTGTTCATCAACTATGCTCCAATATAAAATAAAAATTTTAAAACAACCCATTAAAGTGTACACTTTAAATGGATGAACTGTATGGTATATGATTTAGATCTCAATAAAGAATAAAGTTGTCTAGACATTAAAAAGATCCTTAGGAGAGGAGGATAATGCTTCTTCTGTTCAGGCTCCCTACCTGCTCCCCACTCCCTCGAAAAAAAAAAGTTAAAGTAAATTCACAAAGAATTAGAAGTGCAACAGACAATTTCAGCAAGTCTTAATCTCTTCAGTGATAGCCAGATCAAATCTAAAACACTGTCTTCAGTTTTTCCATTACACTTTAAGTGAGGCACTGACAAACTACAGCTTGTTCTGGATGGCTTTCTCAAATCCAATTATCCTGACTAAATCACTGGTGTGAATAAATCAATGAAATAACTAAATTTAAAAGTTATAAATAACATATATAATAAATGATCTAATTCTACCCTTTTGAGAATGTAATATACTTTATTAGGACACACAACTGACCTTTGGATTACATCTTTTTAGCAATATCTGACACCTTCCCAAACCACTGTCCTTTATAAAGGTATTCTGGAAACAGAAAGAGTAACCTGAAGTCCATTTTATTAAAAACTGTCCCCCAAATTATGGCAAGGACCATGCCTGCTTTATTTACCATTATTTTCCAGGTCCTACCATATTAAATGACACATAGTATATACTCAATAAATATTCATTAGTTATTTTTTAAGCACTTCTAAATTCTTGACTTAATGATAGAGGAGAAAAGAATGTTTTAAACTAAGTATTAAAAAGTACCCTATTTACATTTCATTTTTTTCTGCTAAAAAATGTCAAGACTTAATATCACTTTGCTTCCAATTTAAGTGAACTATAAAAATTTGCACTCAATGCCAGGTGGCTAAGTGAAAGTCTGACCAGAATATAAATGTCACTTCACCTCACAAAGTGCAACTCAAATATTTTTCGTCTGACTATGCTCTTAGTTATTTATAAAAGAGGGAAAGATAAGATACAACTTTACAGAAAAGAAAAATACTATCTTAACTTACTTTTTAAATTACTGTCTTTTAAGAAACAAGTTAAAGTAAGACTGAATTACTCAAGTTATTTTTTTTCCTCTACAAAATTATGCTATGAGAGTTATTTTCAAAGTGAACTGTTCAGAAACAGATTCAATTTTGAAAATGCTTTCAGGGATCTTCCTCGATTTCATCAGGAAAAAATGGAATCCTTTGTTGGCAACATCTTCTCAGTATTCTAAACAGCAACTGCCTATAAATCAAAACCATGAGGATTAGTGACTCCTTTTGCTCATGGAGTTAGGTCTCTCATTTATGTCATACACACTTAGAAAGATACTGAGACTGCAGAAGGAACCAATGCTGATCAAAGTTTAAATACAGCTATTAGGTCAACAAAGGGTAGACTTTTGTATTGAACACCAATAAAGGGCTGAATGTTAGAACTGCCTGAAGAATGGGGAAAACGCAGGTTTTGCCAATGTATATTCACTATACATTCAGTCTGTTACTCTCTTACTCTTTCCATTACCCTCTCTTTCATTTAGTCACTAAATCGCACATTCATTCCTTCACTCAACTATTTAAGGAATATGTCTGGTTGGGTCTATTGTGGTAGGTGGTAGCGATATAAGATTAAACATGAACAGTCTCTGCCCTTAAGTAAGTTATAATCTATTGAGAAATACAGACAGTACATACACAAACAATGATAATATAGTGTAAAAAGCTATGATAGAAGTTTAGGCAACATATAGGAGGAGCACATGGGAGATCATAGAGGACTCCAGGAAGGAAAAAAATCCAAGCTCAATCAGCTCAACCAGCCTTCCTCCCTAAATGGATTACCCTAAATTTAAAATTTAGGCTTCCTTCTTAACGTTCATTTAATCTCTCTCGGAGGGTAAAAAAAGATTAGGGTAGTTAACATTTACCACAGTGACCAGGTAGGAGTGGAAAGAAGGGGCAGCAAGGGCTAGTCTCCTTTAAACTGCTGCCCAATTGTCTAGTATTGTGGACGTTTTCCCAGCTGGGTAAAGGTAATTTAATTCTCCTTATTCTCAAAGAATAGTATTTTAAAACTTTAAACTCTTAAAACATCTAGAAAAGAAATAAATGGGTCTCTCCTAGCTTTTCTTTTGTCATTTTCTTCCTAATGTGGGCTAAGTCACAAGCAGGTGTTTCTTAGGAAACTCATTAGGGAAGCATACTTAGGCAGACTTTTGATTAGCAAGCTTCTTTACCTGCCTGTTTGTCTTCCCAACCAACAACCAACAATCTTCCACTGAAAAATCCAAAAGGAGTTCACATATAAGGACTCAACTGTCATTATTTCATCGAGGCTTTTCCTTTGCAGGTGTTAAATCTCACTTTCAATCTCACGTTTAGTCTCTGCAGATACCAACATAAACCATAACCAAAGGAAACAAAAATTCTGTTCCACCTCCTCCTAATAAAAATTGAGAAAAAATATATATATAAAAGTTCAGGGTGAGAGAACAATTAAATGATCAAAAGTCATATACCTACAAGCCATATAGAAAAAAATATTTTCAAACATTTTAATGTCAGTTCCTAGGTGGCCAGTGCTAAGATGTTATTCCATCATATTTTTAATAAACGCAGCAATACAAACTAAAACCAAATGTGAAGTCATTATGCTGTAGATCTTAAACTTACACAGTGCTGTATGTCAATGATATCTCAATAAAACTGGGGAAAAAAATTTTTTTAATGTGAGAACAAAATCAAGAAAGTCAAAACTAAGGCGAGGAGTAGAAAGAACGCAATGCCTGGTTGTCAGGAGGCCCATCACCATGTAGTTTTAGGACCTTAGATAAATCACAACTCAGCTGAGCTTTACGTTTTACATGTCTAAATTGACAGAACTAAACTAATTGAGTATGATTCCCATGCAGAAAAGGCAATTTCAATGTAGTGGGTAATAGACTGTAAAGATGATGGAAGGTGCAAATGGAAACTAGCCAACTCCCAGCAAAAAGCAGGATTCATACAACACAAGGATACAAATTCTGCTAACAACCTGAACTAGTTTGGAGCAATCTTCCCTAGTCAAGCCTCCAGATGAAAATGCAATCCCCAGCCAACACTTAGATTTGCAATCTTGGGAGATCCTGAGCAAAGGAACCAGTTAAACTGTGCCCAAAATCCTGACTGTGAGATAATACGTATTGTTCTAAGAAAGTTTGTGGTAATCTGTTACACAGCAATATAAAACTAATATAAGTAGACAATGCAATCATTCATTTTTTCACTCTGACCATCAGTGTCAGATATATCAATGTGTTCTTGATAAACGAAATACATGGATATCAAAACTTTGTTTTAATCACTAGTTTTAATCTCGTAGACTCTCATTCATCTTCAGCCAAACTGAGTTTCGAAAAAGTGTAACATACCCCTGGAGTTTCTATTCATTCTCATAATCAATCATTCTCTCCCTCTCTCTCTGTTATTCCTTCTTTGCTCCCTGCCTTCCTCCTTTCCTGCTTTTTTTTTTTCCTTAACAAAAGCTTCATTTCAAGGATCACCTCTTTTTAAAATACTTTGTCAGTGCTCCCATTAAACTTTTATATGCCTCTATAATAATATCCCTCAGTTAAGGTATTACAATGGAAAGGGGAATGAGAATCTTTGACTCCTTTTCCTTTTTTGACTGATAGCGGTAACGTTTCTCTTTTTAAGAAAGAAGAAAGTATGGAAAGACAGAAATAATCTGTTATTATTCCACCTGCTGTCTAGCCAGTTGTAATTAATGTAATAAATTCATCTGAGTCATTTCACATTTGCGTGTGTGTACTACATAAACAGTAAATAATATCAGGAAATAGGGAACAACTATTATCAATTAATTGAACTATGCACTCCTTTAAAATTATTATAGCTATTACTACCAATACCTATCTAATTGAGATGATATGGGAAGGCAAGCAAAATGTTCTGCTTTAAAATAATAACAATTCTTGACAATGTATACATTTGTCCTTAAATTAACAGCTGAGACTGAATACACTACACATCTCTTAGTTTTATCACTCTTTTTCTGGGACTATCTTCTCTCTCATTTAATTAGGGTATTCCACCATTCTGACCACAGGCATCTCTCCCATGACTGGTAAGTCAAGATAGCCTATACCCCTGGCCACAGTGATTGGCTGAGGTTTGGACACATGACCAGATTAACAAAATCAGAATTATTCCATGAGATTTTATGTTTTAGAGATGAAGTGAAGAGAGATCATGAAGCTAGAAGGAAGGGAATTACAGTAAGTTATCAGCCATCTTGCCCATTTCACGGAGAAAGCCTGACTGCCGTAAGTGAGAATAAAGCCAAGAAAAACCAAAAGAGATGACGAGGGAAAGTGAGAGAAACAAAACCAGTTGCACAAACCCTCTAATTCTCTTCTTTGAGGCTCCCACCCTTGATCTGGTTTCTGAAACTCTTTCTTGATTCCTTGAGAAGTACTCCTTAGTTACATATGCCAATCAAATCACAAATTAGCTTTTGAAGCTAGTTTGACTTAGGTGTCTGTACCCTGAAAATGAAAGAATCAACTAATTAAAACAATACATTATTTATTTCATTAAAAAATTCTAATACTGGATTGGTCATCTATATGCCTCAGGCAGACAACTCAGATATTATCCATCTTCAATCATATGTTCCTTAATTACAAGAACAATGTCAATTAAACCTAATTGCTGAAGGATGTAAGATGAACATCTACTAGTGTTTTGATTAAATAAATTTTTAAACAAATGAACCCATAAAAACTGCAACATACATTCCCAGGAATGTACGGAATGATGGAAATGAGAGAAAGTCTTCTAAAAGTAAAGTATAATCCAAAGTCTTTGGATTTGCAGTTCTGACATAGAGCACAGTACCATAATACCTTAGCACCAGCCTAGATTAAGCTGTACTGTCCAAATATATACTTTACAGTCTAATAACCATATAATCCAAAAAAGAACCTGATTAAAAATGATAAAAACTTACAGTTAGAGATGTTACTACAGACAAGACAGCTTTGGTATCTGTCTTAGATTTAGCAGAACTATTGGCAGCAGAGCAAAATGAATGATCAATAATGTTTAAAATGCTGTCCTTGGGAAAATCATTTCCACATCAAATGAAATTTATCTTAAGAAAAACAAAGGATAATATAAAAACTCATATTTTGTTTAATAATTAAAGGTCTCTTGGGACTTCCCTGGTGGCGCAGTGGTTAATCATCCGCCTGCCAATGCAGGGGACATGGGTTCAAGCCCTGGTCCGGGAAGATCCCACATGCCACAGACAACTAAGCCCGTGCGCCACAACTAATAAGTCCGCGCACCACAACTACTGCATCCTGCGTGCCTAGAGCCAGTGCTCCACAACAAGAGAAGCCACCACAATGAGAAGCCCATGCACCACAAAGAAGAGTAGCTCTCGCTCGCCAGAACTAGAGAAAGCCCGCATGCAGCAACAAAGACCCAATGCAGCCAAAAATAAAATAATTTTTTAAAAAAGCTAAAGAGAAATATTTTTTTAATGTATTAAAGGTCTCAAATATACTCTAAAATTGAAATTTAATAAGCAAGCCATAAAAAACATTAAAATTGAAATGTAATCAATAAGCCTTAAAAAACATTAACTAAAATCATCTACCTGCAGTATGAGAATGTACAGCTCTATGGAAAATAACCACTTCAAAAACCAGTTTATCTTCTGTTGACTGGCATTTTTAAGAAATTCAGTTCACCACGGCAACCTGTCTTAACACCAGCAGATAAGTACAGGCTATATTTAGATATGATTGCTTTCCAGACGGCAATCCTGCCTTTCCTTCATGTTTAATGTCATGATCCAAGGGACCAAAATATCATTCAATCAGATTGTAGTGTGAAGACAAGTATACACCCTCAGGGGGATGAGGCTGTGTTTCAGGACCATGAAAAGAATAGCTTCCACCAAAGGTGGTAAAATTTGTAAAGAAGCACATAAAGGTAAATAAAATGTTCATGTCTAAGAAATTTACAATCAGATACAACTATTTTGTCCAATTTTATCTTTGTTCTTAAACATTAAATGCCATTATCAAACACTAATGATCTATGCTATCAAAATACATTTCAACTAGCAGGTTTTTGTTATTATTTAATTAGTATGCTGCATTTCCAATCAGGCACCTTCTAACTAAAAAAGAAAATTATTTTTTACCCAAAAGCAATCCTTTAAAGATTAGGTATAACAAAGAGAAGTATTAATACAAGACAAGTAATACAATACATAACAAGGAAGATTGATTAAAATGATACTGTTATGAAATTACCCTGGATGTATTTGTACTTTATAATCTTTGTAATGATAGTGAAAAGAATTTCTATTTTACTGACTAAGTAACACAGTTTACTTCACAAGGTACCGAGGTATCATAATAATCAGAGAGAGTACCTTTTATTTTTCTTTACTCTCTAGATGAGCTGCATCAAAATTATTAAAGATAAAAGAAGTGAAGTTCAATTAAAAATACCAAGAACACATCACCTCACACCCATTAGGATGGCTACTATATTAAAAAACAAAAACCAACAGAAAATGAGTGTTGGTGAGGAAGTGGAGAAATTGGAACACTTATGCACTGTTGGCAGGAATATAAAATGGTGCAACCACTATGGAAAACACTATGGAAGTTCTTCAAAAACTTAAAAACAGAATTACCATATGATACAGCAATTCTGCTTCTGGGTATATATCCAAAAGAATTGAAACCAGGGTCTCAAGGAGATATTGGCACACCCATGTTTTGAGCGGCATTATTCACAACAGCCAAAAGGTAGATGCAACTCAGTGCCCATCAATGGATGAATAAGTAAAAAAACTGTGAGAGATATATATATATATAATGGAACATTACTCAGCCTTAATAAGGAAAGAAATCCTGACACATGCTGGAACTCCCTTGAAGCAATTGTGCTAACTGAAATAAACCAATCACAAAAAGACAAATATTGCATGATTCCACTTGAGATTCCTAGAGTATTCCAAAACTACTGAAACAGAAAGAACAGTAGTTGCCAGAGGCTGGGAGGAGGGGAATACAGGGAGTTATTGTTTAATTGGTATAAAGTTACAGTTCTCCAAGATGAAAAACTCTAGGGATAGGCTGCAACAGTGTGTATATACTTAACATTACTGAACTGTACACTTATAAATGGTAAAATTGGTTAAAACAGTAAATTTTATGTTACACTTATTTTACCACAATTAAAAAAAAACACCAAGAATATTGACAAGAAGTATTTCCTCATCCATAATACAATTTATCCAGAATTTATAAATAAGATCTCTATTTTATTGAATCATCCTTTCTTAAAAATCACAAGAGGTCATAATTTGGTAAAATAGTTTTCAAAATCTTAACATTACTGAAGCAACTGAAAATACATTCTGAGTAACAGAAAGAAAAACAACAAAGACTGACATAATTGTCATGTTTTGCAAAATTTTCAAGGAATATAAACCTTCCCTATCTGCCCTATAAAGAAAATTACTAATATCCTACATTATGAATTATATTTCTAGTATTCACAGATGGACAATTCTTCTATGAATTAAACAATTCTTCCTCTGATTTACATATCACATATCTACGATGCACCAAAATTTTTAAGAGCTTTTGCAAATTAAACAAACAAGGCACATCCATCTATAACCCCCCCCACACACACACACAATCAGCATCAACACAATGAGTAGCACAAAGAGGTATTCAATTTCTATTAGTCCTTTTCATTCTTATGTTACATTTCCTCTTTTGATTCTTAAACAGCTTTTAATAGTTTCTATAAATGAATCTGAGTTCACATAATTATCTCTGCTAAATAGTTTATAAATAAGCAATAACAAATCTAAAGCATAAATATGGTAATATGTTTTATCTTTCATCTTCAGCAAATAGACAATGGAAATTTGAAAGCATTTTTGAGAATTATCACTATAGAGAACACAACTGATATAACTTAAAGTATGTTATATACAGTATCTCCTGTATGCTATATACAGTATCTCTTTTTCATATAATAGTCATCTCTCCAGCATAGATAACAAGAAAAAGCAAAAAATTTCATGATTTAAATAGCACATAACCTTCCACTTAAAGAGAACAAAAATTAATTATACCATGTTAATAGTTTCTTGTATGTATGAAAATTACGTACCACATTAGATACGTTTCTAACATAACATCAAGTTACATTTGACACTTTTCAATGTGCCATTGAAGACCACAACTAATACAAGAAATCTCATAAAACAACTCAAATTGACAAATTATACATACAGCAGAGGAAATCATTCTTAAAATGTTTATAATCATAAATAGAAGATAAGTAATTAAAACTGTTAATTGTTTATTTCAAAATTTAACATGCATGCAAATTACTAAGTCAAACAAATCTTTAGGCACATTATTAGCAAAAAGTGAAAGTCAAGTTCCTCTACTTGGTCTTATACGTAACACCTACAAGACTACGACAGAAACAAATATTCTTAGAGTAACTACCCAAAGAAGAGAGCTTGTCATGTATTCCCCTCACCACAACCTTGCCACAAGTCAGATTCTGCTCTCATTATTACAACAAATCAAAAGTTAGTAACAAGATCAGAAAGTCTTGCTTAGGGAGTCACAACTTTATTTTTTTTTCTTCTCCCATGGCATCCCTCCTTCATCATGTTCACACAATATAGCTCACTCAGTTCACTCAAGCCCAATAATTACTTTTACTACAATGATTTTACTAAAAATCTTGGGTTGTGTACTATACACAGTTAGATAAAACTACAGAGGATCTATCACATTATTCCATCAGCTTGCCATAGATACGAGTATAAAGTAGTCATTTTTGGTTCTGCCCTTTTGCTCTCCTCTGTGGCAGTAAACCTCTCAAACTTCATTCATTCATACATATACACACATACAACTCGGTTTTATTACTATACTTTGTCCACAGATATTCCATACCTGCTCATTTATCTGATTAAGACACTCTACACACCATTCTGAGTGTCAATATTGATCAGATTAGCCTGGGTTCTTCTCAACCTACTTTTTCCTTCTCTCTTTATTCTGTCTTCCTTTCTCACAGTATTAGTGATTGAAACACAGTACTTAATTTTTCTTCACACATCAACTCCTTTCAGCATCAGGAGCTCACGTAGGTGAAGCATAGTACAAATCTGCCAGGCATATTAACATAGAGCATTCATTCAATACACATATCTTATTCTAATAATATTTTTTATTTGGAACATTTATTAAAATAACATATTATACAATTTTAGCAACCCTTACACTAGTCAGGAGTACTCATCAAATGCCAGTTATTTTTTGAGGGGATTTTTGCAGAAAAGTTATTTCCGAAATATTTTCTACTTAATGTTACAACATAAACAATTCATATAGAACCAAAAAGTAGTATACATGAACTGATGAACAAACAGTAAAGAATTACATCAAAAGTCTGGGAGTCTGTGCCAGACAAGAGGTATGTACTAAGGTATGTACTAAGTTAATGTTGCTATAGAATAGTAACTCAACATAAAATATTTCCCATCATAACAACTGAAAAAAACACATTCGTTTTCCACATCAGGCATTTCTTTCCCTACAGAATTTCAGCAAGTGAGAAATATATCTTTAAAAAATGAACTACAGTCATTAATAGTACATTTTGACAATTCTTATTAAGAAAAAAGTTCTTTCCAAATCCAAGTGTCAAGGGCAAAGACAAATTCTTGCTCACTGAATTCTTACATTCAAGACTAATGCCAAGAGACTAATGCCAAGTTAAGAGAATGATGTTAAATTAAGCTATCTAGCTACTTTAAAACAGAGACTTAGAATTATTTTGTCCACTCAATGCAGTAGTGATCTGAGATAAATTTCTCTTAGAAATTTTCTCTAAGATTAAATTCCTATTTTAGTGATAGGTGACATTATGAATATTATTCTACATTCTAGGAAGAAGTACCAAAGTGTTTCAAAACACTACAACTCATTATTATAATCCAATTTTCAAGTATATTCTCCACAGCTTTTATATTATTGAAGTCCATATAAGCACATTTTTTTCCAAAAACACTGCATTAAAAAGATATATAATCCCACTGTACCAAAAATATACCTTACAAATAATACAATGGAATAATTTATTTTATCCAAATGGGTGACATCTTTCAATGATATTGTAAAGCTTCTTCCCATATCCTCATGCACATGTTATTCAATATTCATTTACTAGGAATAGTTATATCCACATAGAACAATTCTATTCTTCATTAAATATTTATAGAACTGAAAGGACAACTTATCAATCTTCCTTTCAATAAAAATCATGGAGAAAGAATATTGACAATCCTTTTGAATGAGGAAAAGAGAGACATTAAAAAAAATTAGAGAATTGGGATTGGAAACTCATTTCGAAACTCATTACAATAATGAGTTCATTACAATAACTTCAATATTCAATCATTTTCACCATTCTGTCTTGTAACTATATTTTTTTAATGACTTGGAAAATCATTATGAAATCAATAACCTTCAGGTTCAACACACTCCTGTGTTTTATTCCTCACACAATTTTAAATGAATTACTAGTAAAATCTGGATGAGTATAGATTACATCTGATGTGGAAGAGTAATTTTTTGTTATAATATATTTTACTGAATGCATTAAGTATCATTAAAGAAAGCATCTGCCCACACTCAATTTTCTTTCCCTGCTGCCCAGGGCTTAACTAGTATTGAATGTTTTTTTAATAAAAGGTGATCTTACTGGAAGGATATTTTCCTACAGAAGATAGTATGCATGATTTGCAGTTAATATAAAACTGAAAAAAATTGATTCATGAAATAAAAATAGAAAATGACATTATATTCTGATATGAAATATGTTCTGATAAAGAATGGAACTGACTCATTAGCCAGAACATTAAAAATTGAAACCCACAAAACTCTTCAAAAATCTTGTGCTATACATAGTGTTCTAATGTAAAACATCAGAAATATATTCAATACAGTCAAGTATATTGTTATTACAAATAACCGTTTTACATTTGTAATTATACTTACAAATGATTAGTATAAATTATTCAAAAAAGCTTAAAATTGATGTAAACAAATTCAGTCTTGCCTTCCCAAGCAAAACAACTACTAATCATCTTCCCTTCCTACTATCTACTGCCACATTGGTAAGATATCATCAACCATTAGTAGATACTCTTTGAAAGTCAATCATTAATCACAACTTTATCTCTTCTTCTAAAATCTCCTCAATTTCTAAACAGAAAGTGTTCCATAACTTCACTTCTGTTGAAACTGTTCTATGTGCTTCACTATATGTAACACAAATTGTCAGAAAACAAGAAATTACTCAACCTTAAATCAGTTCTGTTACAACTCTTCCGGAAAAAGTCACACAAATCATAAAGTTTGAATTTACACTTAATACTGAAAACCAAATACTTACAAAGAAGGATCTTGTACAAGATCTTTGAGATTTATCCCACTGCGATCTTCTGCAAGATTCCTGAAGCAACTATCACTCACTAAACAGGAAAAGGGGAAAGAAAAAGAAAGTTAATTTTTGTTTACATTTCATTTAAATTATTACTGTCCAAAAGGAATTTTGAAATTAAAATTGGTTCTCTGGATAGGGTTTTTCTAAACATCAAGAATGATCAATTTCTGGGCCTGGTAGATTAAACAGCAAATATTAACATTCAATAACATCAATAATCTAAGCACACAGACTTTATATAAATACAATATATAAAAGAATAAACATACGGGTCTAAATTTTATTTTACTTTTACAAGACTAATTTACCAGTCCATAGTGGCAAGTCACTGCTTCCACAACAACTAGAAAAACAAAAAAAGGTAAACTATCCCCCAAAATCATATTTTTAAAGACAATGGAGAACTTTGGATACAAAAAGGATAAACTAGGAGAAAAGTGCTATCTCTTCTTGGGTAAGCTGAGCCTCCTGATTGTTTCACTACTGGGAGGATTTACCATCTAGACGTAAGAACCAGACAGAGGGACACTACCAGGGAAAAGAGAAACCAGCATAGTTTGCGATAGCTCTTGGGCGGGCAATGACAGACTGGAATCCCATGGGACCCACAAGACACAGACAGTTTTCTTCTGGGAGATTTGCTGGGGCCTAGGACTGTACAAGAAGTTCTGGGGGAAGGAGAAGAGAATGGGACACAGGGCAAATAATGTTTTCTGCACTGCAGAAGTGATTAGGAGTTAAAGTCACACTACAACAGATGGAGCCTACCACTTTCAGTGCAGAATTTCAATAGGTCTCCCCTCAAGATATTTGCTCTCAATCAAAAGCATCCCACCTTGAGAGGGGAGATGAGTAAAAGGGGGCAGAAGCCAAATGGTAGAGTAAAATCTCCAACAATTTCATAGTATATTAGTACAAAGCCACAGCACAGAGGAATAACTGCAATGCAACAGATCTGGCCCTTAAGACATTTAAAACCAGAGGCACACTGAGTATATCTAAAGCTGTCACTCAAACCACCCAGCTCAATTTGTGGCTGAGTTGAGACGGTTAACACGTAATCATTTCTTTCTAATATAATATTGAAAGAAAATAACATTTACATCAATTTCTATCCTAGTATAGACAGTATTTGGTATATGATAATAATTACAAAGTACAGGAAAGGGGACAAAATGTGACCAATAAACAGTTGAAAGTATATGCCAACCCACAGATAATACACAATTAGAAGACAAGGACTTTAAGAAAACCATAAGTTAAAGAAGATATACAAAAAATGTTCACAGTAGATGAAAATTTTCACATTTCAATAGAGAATTATAATCTGTGAAAAAGAATCTAATAGTAATTTTAGAACTGAGAAATACAGTATCTGAAATTAAGAAATCTGTGGGTGGGTTTTTAGCCAACTCAACACAGCAAAACACAGAATTAATGAACTTGAAGAGAGCATCCAAACTGAAGTAAAAAGAAGAAGAAGAAAAAAAAGAACAGAGCATAAGAGACATGCTGGAATCAAACAGCTAATGTAATTGTAGTTGAGAAGAGAGAGAATGGGGAAGAAGTAATACTTTCAGAAAAAACAGCTGAGAATATTCCAAAACTGATATAATACATCACTCATTGACTCTGGGAATACAGCCAAGCCTGTACTGGAAAATGTGAAAGAAAACCACCCTCAGCAAACTGCTGAAAATCAAAGATAAGAAGAAAATCTTAAAAACAGCAAGGGGAAAAAAAGGACACATCACCTTCAAAGGAAAAACAATAAAACTTGCAGCTGAGCGTCCAACATAAACTATGGAATACAGAAGACAATGGAACAATATAGTTAAAATGCTGGGGGAATATCTAGAATCTAAGTCTATACCTTGATAAAATATCCATCCCAAAATTAAAGGTGAAATAAAATTTTACTCATATAAAAGTTTTGTATTTGTAAGCATAAATATTAAGTTATTATTTCCTATTTCAATTTAACAGTTTTATTATGTATCTCTTAGCCATTTTCAATCTTCACAAGGAGCAACAAGAACACTTGCCTTGTCCCTTTCAAAAATCCATTACCTAATATTTTATTCATATTTTATATTCCCTTTTCTTACAGCTCAAAATTATAAGCTCCCTAAATCTGAATCTGCCTCTAATATAAATAAAAAACGTATATAATGATGCATTTAAAGGATCTGAAGTTGAAATCAAGTTTGCAGTTTTATTATTAACTCCAAAAAGGTATCCCCTACTTTTTTTTTCACAATGAGGTAATTTTGATCAATATATAATTTTCTCTCCATATTTAACAGACACTGATCTCAACCTATTGATTCGAGACAAATTTCCTGCTCTTCATAATTTTAACACAAATGCTCATTACAACATTTCCTAATTAGGGCCAAAAGGAAAAAAATAAAATGTTGCCACACTATAAGAAAAGTTGGTTTCCAGCTGTGTTGAACTAATATTGAAATTATAATATATTATATCATAAAATTTGTTCTCATAAAGTTTCTTGCCCAATTTGGCAAATATGAGAGCTTAGTTAAAACTTCAAGAGCCTGAAAGTTTGGGAGGCTTAATTAAAATAGAATAAACCTTTGCTCCTATAAAGGCTTATTAGTCAGCTAGTGAAAATGAATTTTGCTAAAGGAGGCACTTTCTAACGTTCATATCTCATCCAAAGTTTAAGTTTAAAACAGAGCAAGAAATCTAAAGAAATTCAATAGTTTCTTAACAAATATTCTGAAACTCTACCTGCCTAATATATTTATTTTTAATAAAATATATTTAAAATATTTAAATATATTTAAAATATAAAATAAAATATATTTCACCAATGTAACAAATCTTGTTTTTGAATTATAAATAAGAACATGGTAGATTTTAAGAAGCTAGTGAACATACTTTTATCATGTGTAAATCACACCAAAATCAATCAGTTTGGTCATCATATTTTTTTGTTGTTCTTCCCCCCCACCAGTATATGCCAACAAAAGGAATTACTATGCTCTTTGTTCCAATGATTAATATCACAAAATTAAGAGCTGGTTCTTAGGAACATACGTATTTTTCAAAAATTGTCCCTTTCTATGATCACAGTGTGAAAGTTAAAGGTTTAGTGGAAAATGTCATTATGCTGTAATTTTAAAATATACCAAAAAATATGAGCACTTAATTCCTTTTATTTTGAAAATATACCAGATAGTTCAATTAATACCTGATATAAGAAAAATTAGACTAACTCCATAATTCCTGGTTTCGTTTTTTTAAGATAGGTCTCTATATTTTTTGTTATTCAGATGAAAATCACATAACACAAAATTAACCATTCTAAAGTGCACAATTCTGTGACATTTAGCTCATTCAGAATGTTGTGCACCTCCACGTCTATTTCCAAAACATTTTCATCATCCCAAGAGAAGACCTGGTACCCGTTAAGCAGCAAGTCCCCAATCCTCCCTTCCCTTCCCCCAATCACTGGCAACCACCAGTCTGTTTTTGGTCTCTATGGATTTAATAATTCTGGATATTTCATACAAATGGAAGCATACAATATAGGACATTTTGTGTCTGAATTCTTTCACTGAGCATAATGTTTTCAAGGTTCATCCATGTACAAAGAAAAATCATTCCTCTTTATGGTTGAATAATATTCCATTGTATGTATGTACCACTTTTGTTCATCCACTCACCCTTTGTTGGCCATTTGAGCTGTTTCCACCCTTCAGTTATTGTGAACAGGCTAAGTAAGCACGCACGTACAAATATTTGTTTGAGTACCTGTTTTCAACTCTTTGAGGTATATACCCAGAAATGGAATTGCTGGATCATACGGAAATTCCATGTTTAACTTTTTGCCAATTGTTTTCCAAAGCAGCTGCACTATTTTACATTCCACCAACAATGTACAAGGATTCCATTTCCCCACATCCACAGACGTTATTGTCTGTCTTTTTAAATTTAGTCGTAACAGTGGGGTGTGAAGTATTATCTCATTGTGGTTTTGATTATATTTCCTTAATGATAAATGACGTTGAGCATTCTTTAATATGCTGTTGGCCATTTGTATATTTTCTTTGGAGAAATGTCTATTTAAGTTCTTTGCACACTTTTTAATTAGGTTGTTGAGTTGTAAGACGTCTTTATATATTCTGGATACTAGACCCAGACATATGATTTACAAATATCTTCTCCCATTCTGTAGGTTGTCTTTATGCTGTCTAGATGTCTTTTTTTTTTTAATTAATTAATTTATTTATTTATGGCTGTGTTGGGTCTTCGTTTCTGTGCAAGGCCTTTCTCTAGTTGTGGCAAGCAGGGGCCACTCTTCATCGCGGTGCGCAGGGCTCTCACTGTCACGGCCTCTCTTGTTGTGGAGCACAGGCTCCAGACGCGCGGGCTCAGTAGTTGTGGCTCACGGGCCCAGTTGTTCTGCGGCATGTGGGATCTTCCCAGACCAGGGCTCGAACCCGTATCCCCTTCATTGGCAGGCAGATTCTCAACCACTGCACCACCAGGGAAGCCCTCTCTAGATGTCTTTTAATGCACAACAGTTTTTAATTTTGAGGAAGTTCAATTTGTCTATTTTTTCTTTGGTAGTTTGTGCTTTTGGTATCATATTTAAGAAACCACTGCCAAGTCCAAGGTCGTGAAGAACTTCCCCTATGTTTTCTTGTAAGAATTTCAAAATTTTAACTGTTATATTTAGGTCTTTTATTCATTTTGACTTAATGTTTGTACATGGCGTGAAAGTAAGAGTCTAGCTTCATTCTTTTACGTGTGGGTATCTAGTTGTTCCAGCACCATTTACTAAAGAGGCTGTTCCCCATTGAATGGCCTTGGCACTCTTCTGAAAAATCAAATACTCATAGACACATGAGCTGATTTCTAGACTCAATTCTATACCATTTATCTATATGTCTACCCTTATGCTAATATCACACTGTTTCTATTACTGTAGCTTTGTAAGAAGCTTTTAAATTGGGAACTGTGAGTCCCCCAACTTTTTCTTTTTCAAGATATTTATGGTTACTCAGCATCCCTTGCAACTCCATATGAATATTAGGACTCTAATCCATTTCTTACACCAAATTTTTTTCCCATTTTAAGTAGATTCATTTTAAGACACATCTGACTATTACCAATTACCTGCCCTCATATGCCACTTTATATTTTTTTCCATGTTTAAGTCCTACCATTTTCTACCTCCTAGAAGAAAAGTTCCCTGAATTCTCCTAAAAAGGATGCAAACTAAGTAAAGAACTATTACTGAGCAAACTGAAGATAAATATTGTCATGATGGAAATTTAGTAATGTTCTTAATATATCCAACCTAAAATTACAAGCCAAAATAATGCTAATATGTAAAACCTATACTATGATAACCATTTCACAACTACCAATGATGCCTGAATCTTAAGTAATTTTAAGTAATTTCAAGCTGTTGTGCACTTTGCTGTCAAAAGGTAACACATTCCCAAGCTGAGAAAATTTAGAACAATAAGCGAAATCTCCTTTCCCAATAAATTTGCAACAGATATGTTTCCTGAGTTCAAACTACAGTTTGAGCAGGATTTTTTGGATCTGATCCAAGTGGAAAGAAATTTTTTCATATTTTAAAATCCACTTAATAACTATGCAACTAAGGAGCCTCCACCTTATCTTCAATTGGACGTTGATTATTCTGCAATGTAATGTACATGCTAAAAGGCAAGAAAACTTAATAGAATTCTAAAACCACATTCCAGATAATTAATGTGCTCCATTAAAATTATCTGTTCATGGACTGATATCAGTATTCACCAATAACTATCTTTTCAATGAGTGGAAAGACATACGCAAAAATAAAACACTCCATACAAATCAGCATTAATAAATGAACATTTACAATTTATTTTGATGACAAGAAATACTAACTGTAAACTCTAATCATTCCTCACCCAATTCCATTCTTTAAATTGGTAAATGTGTATGACAAATACGGCACTTAATTATTGTAATTATATTTGGATTTCATAAATTTTAGAAATTGTAAAAATATGTTTTCTTTCTTGTGATAGTAGTATATACATAATATTTTCAATTTTGCCTCTTGGCCCACAAAAACCAGAATATTTACTATCTACCCCTTACGGAAAAAGTTTACTGATCTCTGGTTTATAGGAACACAGCAGGATTACCATGCACCATACAGAGCTAGTTGATGCTAATCCCTAGCACATGCATTAGTATAGCATATTTCCATGACTATGCACAGAACAGCATAAATTACAGAACCGATTTATACTCTCCTCTATTTTTTATATCTCTGGCTAAAGCCCATATCAAAACTCAAGTTATTGGGAAAACTTCCAAATATATTCATCCATCCTCATATATGTTCACCGACCAATCCTAGACAATGAGAGATCACTGAAGACTCAGTGGGGGGCCAGGAGTACCATTCTCACCCAGCAGTGCCGTGGAGAGCCTAACTCAAGTATTAAAGGAGGCCAAATGGAGAACTTGACTTCTACCCCAGCCTGGCAGTAAAGAGGAAATGACTACCTCCCTTTACCTGCCTGAGCAACGTGTGAGTAAGCCAGCAAAAACAGAAGATTTAAATAAGATCCCAGTTCATAATGTAATACCCAAAATGCCCAGGTTTCAACAAAAATATCAACTGTCATTATGGATTAATGGAACAGAATAGAGAGCCCCCAAAAAACCCCTTACACCTATGGTCAATTAATCTTTGACAAAAGAGGCAAGAATATACAATGGAGAAAAGACAGTCTCTCCAGCAACTGATGCTGGAAAAGCTGGACAGCCTCATGTAGATCAATGAAGTTAGAACACTCCCTCACACTATACACAAAACTAAGCTCAAAATAGCTTAAAGACTTATAAGACATGACACCATAAAACTCCTAGAAGAGAACATAGGCAAAACATTCTCTGACATAAATTGTACCGATGTTTTCTTAGGTCAGTCTCCCAGGGCAACAGAAATAAAAGAAAAAAAAACAAATGGGACCTAATCAAACTTATACATTTTTGCAAAGCAAAGGAAACCATAAACAAAATGAAAAGACAACCTACGAAACGGAAGAAAATATTTGCAAATAATGCAACCAACAAGGGCTTTTCAAAACATACAAACAGCTCATGCAATTCAATATCTAAAAAACAAACAACCCAATCAAAAAATGGGCAGAAGGGCTTCCCTGGTGGCGCAGTGGTTGAGAATCTGCCTGCTAATGCAGGGGACACGGGTTCGAGCCCTGGTCTGGGAGGATCCCACATGCCGCGGAGCAACTAGGCCCGTGAGCCACAAGTACTGAGCCTGCGCATCTGGAGCCTGTGCTCCCCAACAAGAGAGGCCGCGATAGTGAGAGGCCTGTGCACCGCGATGAAGAGTAGCCCCCACTTGCCACAACTAGAGAAAGCCCTCGCACAGAAACGAAGACCCAACACAGCAAAAATAAATTAATTAATTAAAAAAGCCCTGAAATTTGGAGTTTAATACTGAATTCTGCTTTCTAAAAAATAAAAAAAAAAAATGGGCAGAAGACCTAAACAGCCATACAGCCATTTCTACAAAAAAGACATACAGATGGCCAACAAGCACATGAAAAGATGCTCAACACTGCTAATTATTAGAGAGATTCAAATCAAAACTACACCTCACACTGGTCAGAATGGCCATCATTAAAAAGTCTACATATAACAAATGCTGGAGATGGTGTAAAGAAAAGGGAACCCTCCTACACTGTTGGTGAGAATGCAAATTGGTGCAGCTACTATGGAGAATAGTATGAAGATTCCTTAAAAAAACTAAAAACAGAGTTGCCATATGATCCAGGAATCCCACTCATGAACATATATCCAGATAAAACTCTAATCTGAAAAGATACATGCACCCAAATATTCATACCTGCACTATTTACAATAGGCAACCTAATGTCCATCGACAGATGAATGGATAATGAAGATGTCATATATACATATATATACAGTGGAATAATAGCCATAAAAAAAGAATGAAATAATGCCATTTGCAGCAACATGGATGGACCTAGGGATTATCATACTAAGTGAGGTGAATCAGACAGAGAAAGACAAATACCATACGATATCACTTATATGTGGAATCTAAAATATTATACAATGAACTTACTTATAAAACAGAAACACTCACATAGAAAACAAACTTATGGTTACCAAAGGGGTTTGGGGAGGGATAAATTAGGAGTTTGGGATTAGCGGATACAAACTACTATAAATAAAATATATAAATGACAAGGTTCTACTGTATTGACAGGGAACTATAGTCAATATCCTGTAATAAATCATAATGGAAAAGAATATGAAAAAGAATATATATACAAAACTGAATTACTCTGCTGTAAACCAGAAACTAACACAACATAATAAATCAACTATACTTCAATTAAAAAAAAAAAGATAAAAAGTCAATTGTCATAAAAAGAACCAGGAAGATCTCAAACTGAATGAAAAAAGACAACTGATAGGTACCAATACAGAAATGATAAAGACATTTAATCACAGAAAAATAGACCCCAAAAAATTAAAAATAAACAAAGCCTCAAGGACCTATGGGACCATAACAAAAGTCCTAACTTTCCTATCATTTGAGTCTTAAAGGAGAGGAGAAAAAATGCAAGGCTGAAAAAGTATTTGAAGAAATAATGCCTTGAAAACTTCCCAAATTTGGCAAAAGACACAAACATACAGATGCAAGAAGCTGAGAAAACCTCAAACAAGAGAAAGGTAATGAAATCTGTACCAAGACAAATCATGGCCAAATTTCTGAAAACTAGAGACAAAGAAACAATCTTGAAAACAGTGAGAGAGAAACTACACCTTATCAATAGCAGAAAAACAACTCAAATGACAGGAGATCAGAAACCAGAGAAGAAAGAAGTGCTCAAATAAAAGAACTGTGAACCTACATACTATATATAGTGAAAATATCCTTCAGAGGTGGAAAAGAAATTAGGACATTTTTCAAATGAAGTTAAAACTAAGAAAATTTGTCACCAGGACACATACCCTAAAGAGCTGGGTCTGAGAAAAGATCAATTAAGTTGACAAACCTCTAACAAGACTGACAAAGAAAAAAAAAAAAATAGAATACACAAATTACCTATATCAGGAATAAAACAGGAGGTATATGACTACAGACTCCATAGAAATCAAAATAATAATAAAGGAATATTACAAACAACTATAAAGGAGTTAAATTTAGCAACATAAAGAAAACAGACCAATTTCTCAAAAAACACATATTACCACAATTCACCCAATATGATATAAATAATTTGAATAATCCTACAACTATTAATGAAACTGAAATTTTAAAACTCCCCAAAAAGGAAATCTCCAGGCTGAGATGACTTCAGTGGAAAATCCTACCAAATACCTACAGAACAATTAATACCAATTCTATACCATCTCTTTCAGAAAACAAGTGGAGGGAAAACTTCCAAATTGATTTTATGAATCCACTATTACCCTGATGCAGAAACCAAAGACAGTACCAAAAAACAAAAACAAAATCCCACAAATATTTCCCATTTGAATATAGACTCCAAAGATCCTTAGCCAAAAGTCAGCAAACAGAATTCAGCAATATATAAAAAGAATTACATACCAAGACCAAATGGGGTTTATTCTAGGGATGCAAGGCTGTTTCAAAATTTGAAAAACAATTCATGTAATCCAACATAGTAAAAGGTTAAAGTACAATCACATGATCATTCAACTGAGGCAGAAAAAGCATTTCACAACATTCAGCATCCCTCCATAATAATAAAAAAAAAATCTCAAAAAGAATAGGAATAAAAGGGAAATTCATCAACTTGATAAACAGCATTTATAAAAATCTTCAGCTAAAACCATTCTCAATGGTAAAAAGACTGAATGCTTTCCCCTAAAGGTCAGGAACAAAATGAAGATGTCTTCTCTCATCACTCTTACTGAGTGAAGTAATGGAAGATTTAACCAGTGCAACAGGCAATAAAAGGAAACAAAAGGCATACAGATTAGATAGACAGAAGTAAGCTATCCCTCATTACATATAACATCGTCGTCAACACACAAAATCTACCAAAAACTCCTTTAACTAATAAGTGAGTTCATCAAGATGTTAGGATGTAAGATCAACATATAAAAATCAACTGTATTTCTATGCATTAGCCATGAAAACATTATCTTAAAGTTAAAATATAATACCATTTACAATTGTTCAAAAGAAAATGAAATACTTGTAAGTACATCTAACAAATCTTGTACAGCACTTGTATACTGAAAATTATAAAATGCTGGTGAAGGAAATCAAAGAACTAATAAGAGAGACATATGGTGTTCATGGATTGGAAGACTCAACACAGTACACAGTAACAATACATATTCTCCCCAAATTAACATCCAGTTTAGCATGCTTCCTATCAAAATCTCAGTGAATTTTTTGTACACCTGGACAATATCACTCTAAAATTCATAAAGAAAGACAAAGGAACTAGAATAATTAAAACAATTTTGAAAAAGAACTAAGAGTGAGGGACCACTCTTCTAGATTTCAAGACATATAGATACAGTAATCATCAATGTGTGGTATTAGCAGAAGGATGAACACACATATCAATAAATCAGAACACAGAAGAGACCCAGACAAATATGCCCAACTCATTTTTGACAAAAGTACAAAAGCAATTAAATGAAGGAAAGACAATCTTGTCAACAAATGGTGCTGGAAAAAGTGGACATCCAGAAGCAAAAAAGTTTAACCTCCACCTGTGTCACACCTTAAAGAAAAATTAACCCAAACTAGATCATAGAGTTAAATGTGAAATGTAAAATTATATTAAATTCTTATAAAAAAACAGAAGAAAGTCTTATGGGCTAGGCAAGAATTCTTAGATTTAAAACAAGAAGTACCACCCATAAAAAGAAATATATATAAACTGTATTTCATCAAAATTAAAAACTGCTGCTGTGTGAAAAATCCTGTTAGAAAAGTGAAAGAAGCTACCAAAAATTATCTCTTTTTAGAACAACCAAATATGTCTACATGTAATTTAAAATAGTTAAACCTTCTTGCTTTTAAGAAAAACCTCTGATGCTCACCTCCTTACAAAAGCATAATAGTAAAAGTGATAGAAAAACATTTATATATCTTTTATAAATCCATAATTGAATACCTTATCCATTATGCTTTATAAATTGCTTATGTTGCATATTACTCAAACTTTTTTTTAAGAGAGAAGTTTGACTCTCCTGGAAAACTGATATGATTCTTCTTTTCAGATAATGATATCCACAGGACATTTTTTTTTGTTCCTATTTTGTCTTGGTTTCCAGGATACTTAGAGTCAAATCTAGTACTCGATGGCAGTAAAGTGTACTGGATGTGTTTAACAATTACTATTCGTGTGTGTGTGTGTGTGTGTCTGTGCCTCTGTGTGTCTCTGTGTGTATCTGCTTCTACCTTGTGGAAGTTATTAGATCATAATTTGTAATAAATAAATAAAAAGTCCTGTCCATTCTCAGTTCACATGGAATTAGAAATCAGTCCTGAGACTTCTGTTGAAGACAAAAATATTCTGATTTGTAAGACCTATTAAGCAATCAGGAGTTTTCTCTATAAGGAACTGGAGGCTCAGCAGCAATTCTAGCTCCTTCTCTTCTAGAAGACAAATATCAGATAACTAGCTATGGAATACAAATGAGTAGTCACCAGATCTCCTGGGAAGATGCCCAACAAATTGTACATTGTATTATGAAAAAATTTTAAGAGTAATGTTTGCTGCAATCAATTTAATTAACCATAGTAAAGGACAATGCTTCTCAAACCATAACGTGCATCAGAAACATCCAGGGAATTTTTGTTTTTTTAAGTACCAGAACCTCCTTCTGTCTCAGCAATTGTGAGTTAAGATTTTGGGGTATAGTCAGGTTTTAAAATCAATGGTACAATAGAAAGAACAGTAAGAGTAAAGTCTGAACAGCGACCTCAAGTCTGGTTCTATCAATTACTAGCTATATGAGCATAAGTATACATCCTTCAGACTCTTCACCTATATACACAACGGGAATAAGACTATCTGTACTACCTAATGTTCAGAATTGCTGAAAAGAGCAAATGGGTAATATGTTAAAGCACATTGAGACCTGTGAGATACCATATAAATAAGATGTATGGTTAACATTACTAAGGCAAAGAGATCAACAGAACTGATAAATGTACAATGGGTTTATAATTAAATTCAAGGTTCCTTGACTGACATTATGGAATATTTTCAAGAGTAAATGTTATTTTATAAATTTCTGAATATGTGTCTTTTATTAAAAATATCTCTTCTAACATGGCAATAACCATCAGTAAGGATTCCTTTAAGGTAAAGGACTTTGAATCATGCAAATCTCAGATCGTCTTCATTGGAGCTCTGTTTCCCTCATTCATTTTGTAGTCAGTATGCAGAGTTAAACCCACTGCAGCAAAGTCTCCAAGTGTCCATAGTTAAAAATCCTTCTCTCCACATCATTCACAATCATTTCTAACTATTTGCAATCATAAAACTTATCGCCAGAACACCAATAACATTCGGGTTATTTGGCTGCAAAATCAGCTGATTTACATACACACCACCACATGATTCTTAACCTTCTGATACCACATTATGAATAACTCCATTGTGGTAAAACTGAAAACACACAGGTAATAGCAAATTCCCCTGGATTTGCAAGTTGATTGCCATTGCAAGTTGATCTTTAAATCAAGGTAGCAACTTGTTTAAGATGATATTTGAATATATATTTTTAAATCTTCCTTTATTTCCCATTTAACACACATAATACTACATAAAATATTTTGAGTTGTTATACATCCAAAAGTAAAAGACCTGCTGATATTTGGTTTCTTGTAAAAATTAAAAGATCTTTAATACAAGGGAAGGAGCATATCTAACTGTAAGAAAACACATACACATTTCTTGTACAGTTTTTAATCTCTTTCTTAAAAATTTAAATTGTATTTAAAGTATACTAGGAGGCTTTGGAGGGTTGGCATAATCTGATTTACGTTTTTCTTAAAACTTTATAGAATTCACTTTTAAAATTTTAATTATGGTAAAATACACAACATAAAATTCACATCTTAACCATTTTTAAGTATATATTCACACTGCTGTGCAACCAATCTCAGGAACTTTTCATTTTGCAAAACTGAACCTCTGTACCCATTAAGCAACAATTCCTCATATTCTCCTACCCTTAGCCTCTGGCAACCATAGTTTTGCTTTCTGTTTGTATGCCTTTAACTACTCTAGGAATCTCATGTAAGTGGAATCATACAGTATTTTCTTTTTGTGACTGGCTTGTTTCACTTAGCCTAATATCTCAAGGTCATCCATGTTGTAGCTTGAGTTAGAATATCCTTCCTTTTTAAGGCTGAACAATATTCCATTCTACGTATATACTACATTTTGTTTATCCATTCAACTGCCAATGGACTTTTGGGTTGCTTCCACCTTTTGGCCAATGTGAATAATGCTGCTTTGAACACAGGTGTACAAATATTTCTTCAAGATCTTACTTCCAGTTCTTTTGCGTATATACTCAGAAGTGGAAATGCTGTATCATATGATCATTCTATTTTTAACTTTTTGAGGAACTGCCATATTGTTTTCCATAGCAGCTGCACCATTTTACTTTCACACCAGCAGCGCACAGGGGTACCAGTTTCTCCAAACCCTCACCAACACTTGTTATTTTCTGGATTTTTTGATAGTAGCCATCTTAACGGGTGTGAGGTAATATATCATTGTGGTTTTATTTTGCATTATCCTAATGATTAGTGATGTTGAACATCTTTTCATATGCTTGTTGGCCATCTGTACATCTTCTTTAGAGAAATGTCCATTTAAGTTTTTTGCCCATTTTTAATCCAATCATCTGATTTTCGTTGTTGAGTTGTTTTTCATCTTTTGCAACTAAATTATAACTCTTAATAGTGTGATTTCAATCATATGTAAGTTTTTTTAAATCATATTGAAAGTAACCAATAACAGTAGAAAAAACCCACTGTGTTTCAAAACACAGTTATGTTGCATTATTTGTAAGGTGACTTTGTATATACATTTTAACCTTTTTAAGCATTATGCCCCTCATCTATACAATAGGGACAATTATATGTCCTTATCTGATCTCATAGGGGTAGCCTGAATATCAAACGAGATAATTGTAAAACTATAAAATAAAGTTATATAAATAAATGCTGCATCCAAATCAGTTTAGACAGCTTTGAAAATTTTAAAATAAAGATGTACCAACCTGGAAAGAGACTGAGGATTGGGATGTATGATAAGTAAATCAGAAAAACCTGGATAAATGGAGCCAGATAAATATCTTTCAGATTAGTGTCATTCTTATCATTCATACCAATTCTTTTTTATTTTTCATTTGCTTCATAGATTTTTAAGTACCATGTTCTCCATGTAATGCTTGCTTCCAGAATACTCTTATGAAGCTCCTAAATATTCAGGAATTTCCAAGGAGCAATTTAAGAATTCCATATCAACTTCATCACATGGAGCTATAGAACAACCTGCCACTCTTCCATAGGATAGAGCATGAATTACTTTCTTCTTTCAACAAAGAAAAGAAAAACACAGCAAAACTTCTAAGCATGAAATAAGTAAACATTTGCATGCCTTACTGCATATTTTAAATTAGTATTTTAAATATGCAATTATAAATTTTTATGTAAGAATTAATCACTTCTATTTAAATGTAATAATTAACCTCTTCAAAATTTTGTAAAAACCTCAGACTAGTTTACTTAGCAACTGAATTTTAAAATCTCCTTATCCTTCTTTTACTTGCATAGTGGTTTAAGAACACAGACTCCAAAGTTAGATGACCTGGATTTGATCTTAGCATCCATTTAATCAATGTGTGACCTTCAGCAAGTTAACCTCTCTGTTCCTTGACTTTTTCATGTTTAAAATGAGGCTAACAATAATAGCACCTCTCTCAGAGTTATTGCAAGCAGTAAATAAGTCAATACAGATGAAGTGATTAGAATACTGCCAGACACATTATAAATGTTACTGCTATTATTTCTATTATTATAATCATTACTATTATCTCTGCTTTGGCTTTGTGATACATTCCCTTAAAAGGATAAAAGCAAAACTGAAACATTTTTGATGGCACATTTCACAGTTAAAGGTTTATCTAATTAACAAGGCAATCAGAAAAGATATTAATGTGGGCAGAGAATGAAATTCATCTTAGAAAGCATCATGAATATCTAAAAAAGTATACTGAACCACTAGATTACACTGTAATTTATATAGACAAATTTAAGAAAGATGGTATCTGAAGTACATAGATTTTTTGAGAACCTTACTATATACTTGTAATTACTTCTTCCCAAACTCACAATTTAACCCAAGGCTTACTGGATATTTTACAGAAGTAATCATAAATCTAAGTAATAGAGAAATCCAAATTTCAACAAAGTCAGGCAGCTCTAAAGGTAAACTCCAATGAAGGCCAAAAACCTGGTTAATTAAAAGTAGTCATTTAAAATCTCACTAGAATTAAGCCATCACTTACAAATAAATCTCAGTTGGTTACCTCTGACTATGCATATACCTTCGTATCTACCTGCCTGGTACAGGTACAAGACTCAACTAAAGGTGTAAATAATCAGTACCATTAAAATGATGAAAGTGAAACAGAATCACTTATCACATAGAAAAGGAAATAAAAGAATTAAAAGGCCAATTCCTCTAATATAACCACAGTAGAGGATAATAAAACCATATATTAATATAACCATAATATAACCACAGATGTTGTTGGAAGCAAGGTGTAAATCTTTACTTTTTTAAAAAACAAAACTTCCACTCACTACTCCACCCATAACAGTAGGAATTACTATCTGACTTCTGAAACTATACATTAGTTTTTCCTGTTTCTGAACTTCATATAAATGAAATCACACTACAGGCAGTCTTCTTCTATCTAGTACCTTTTGGTAAACATTATGCTTATGAGATTCATCTATGTTTTTAAATTTAATTGTGCACTGTTCATTCTCATTGTATAGTATTTCACAGCATGAAAATGCAATGATTTATTTATCTGTTCTAACATAGGCAGACGTCTGGATTGTTTTCAATCTAGGCTATTACAAATAGCACTGCTATAAACATTTTGCACATGTCTTTTGGTGAACGTAAGCAAATATTCCTGTCAGATATATACCTATGAGTGAAATTCCTGGATCATAGAAAATATGTATGTTCAGGTTTAGTGAACACTGTTCAGCTTCCCAAAGTGGTAGTACCAATTTGTGTATAGGATAATTGTATAACTTCTTAACACTTGGAAATGTCATCTTTTTATCCAGCCACTGTGGTGGAAGTATAGAGATATATATTTTGTGGTGATTTTAATTTGCATTTCTCTAATGATTATCAGTGTTGAGCACCTTTTCATGTTCATATTGATCACATACTGTTTGTGAAGTATCTTACAAGTCTTCTGAACATTTTTTAAATTGGGTTGTTAGAAATGAATCTTTTGCTGTATATATGTATTCTTTTTTCATCCTATGGCTTGCATTTTAGTATTTTATAGTATCTTTCCTAAAGTTCTTAATGTGATCCAATTTTACAGTCTTTCCTTAAGTTGTAATGTGATCCAGTTTATCAAAATTTCCTGTTTACTGTTTAAGAAACCCTTGCCTAACCCAAGATCATGAAGATATTTTCCCATGTTTTCATTTAAAAGCATTATTTTTTTTATCTTTCTCAGTTGGACCTATAATATATCTGAAATGAATTTTTATGTATGATGTGAAGTGGGGGTCAATGGTCATCTTTTCCATAAGGATATCCAATGGGGGAAAAATTCTCTTCTGTACAGTACTGCAATGTTATCTTTGTTGTAAATCAGATGATAGTGTATGTATAAATCCTTTCCTGGATTTAACAGTTTTCTGTTGCTACTGTAACAAATTAACACAACTAACTTAATTTTAGTAGCTTAAACCAACACAAATTTACCGTCTCACAGTTCTGTAAGTCGGAAGTCTGGGTTGGCTTGGCTGGTTTTTCTGCTTCAGGTTCCACAAAACCAAAATCAAGGTGTCTGTCAGCTTGGCTTTTATTAGGAGGCTCTGGGAAGAATCCACTTCCAAACTCATTCAAGTTCACAGAATCCAAGTCCTTTGGTTTCAGGACTCACGTCTCTGTTTCCTTGCTGGCTGTCAGCTGGGGACTGCTCTTAGCAACCAGAGGCCTCTTTCCAGCCCTTGTACATGGGCACCTGAATATCAGAGCCAACAATAATAGTGCATAGAATCCTCCCAATACTTGAAATCTCTCCAACTCCCACCTCTGCTGCATTTATCTGCTGCTTCCAGCCAGAGAAAGTTTTCTGCTTTTAGAGGCTCATGTGATTAGATTGGGCACACCCAGATAACCCAGGATCATCTATCTATCTAAACATCCCTAATTGTATTTGCAAAGTTCCTTTTGCTATATAATGTGACATATTACAGGTTCCAAGGATTAGGGCTGGACATCTTCGGAGGCCATTATTCTCTCGACTATAATGAACACTCTATTCTGTTCCATTAGTTTACCCTTGCACCAATATCACTGTCTAAATAACTCTAGTGTTACAGAAAATCAATATCTCGTATCCTAAAGTCTTCCACTTACTTTGTTATTCCTTAAGATTCCCTTGGCTATACTTGGCCCTTTGAATTTCCAAAGAAATTTTAGACTAGATCATCAATTTTAAAAAACAAACAAAAAAATCTATGTGTCTTATAATAAGAATTGCACTAATCTTTACAGCTATTAATCTATATGACCTATGTGGTCAATTTTAGCTAACATTTCATATGAACTTCAAAAGAATGTGTATTCTATCATTTTCCAGTGACATATTGTAGAGTTAACGAGGTCATTGATCACTCTTCTATCTCTTTATTTCTTGATCATCTACTTCTATCAGCTATTGATAGAGCTATCATAAATTCTCCCACTATGATTGAGGATTTGTCCAGTTCTCCTTTTGTTTCTACCAATTTTTGCATTATATATTTTAAAACTATCTTACCATGTCCATGTAGATTTAGGATTGTGATAACTTCCTAAAACACTGACCCTTTTATCATTATATTCATACATCTTTTATATCTAGTCTTGATTTTAAAGTTTACTTTGACATTAGGGTAGCCACACCAGATTTCCTTTAAGAGTGCATGGCAGATCTTTATCTATCCTTTTACTTCAACCTCCCCTGGTCTTTATATTTAAGATGTGGTTCTTGAATGTAGCATGTAATTGGGTTTTGTTTTCTTTTATACAGTCTGACAAGTTTAGTTTTTCAATTGGAATTTTAGTCTGTTTATATTTAATGTAATTGCCAGTATGATTAGGACAGAACAGGTAGACTGAGACTTAACACAGATGCAACTAAGACTTAAAATATGCCCCCAACATAAACTCAGCTGTTCATATTATAGTAATGTAATGTAATATAATGTCTATATTTTATCCTGTTTTTCTAGGTAAGAATGCTAATTTGCTGCCAGCTACTCCACTGCACTCAAAAAGTTTCGAAACTTAGCTTCTACATCATCAAATACTTACTTGAAAGCCTATATTAAATCCAAAATGATGTTCAAAGTCAAACTTAGTCTCTGAATAATTTTTGCACCATAAGCAAGTTCTAGCAGCACCTTTGACATTTTACAGTTTAATAAGGTAGTGGTACACTTTTAAAATTCCAAAGGGTAAAAAATATTTAAAGTAAGTCATACTATTTTATATTAATTTTTAATGTGACCTAGAAAAACAACTATTGTAGATGCCTTCCAAAACCACTTCTTGTGCCAAAAAAGATTATCTCACAAACACACATCAACTCAGGAATAAACAAAATAATATGATCCATTCCACCTAGGCATTTCCTCTTCTTTAAAACCAATGCCATACCCCAGTCCATATCATCCCTAATCCCTCATTAAATCCCTACATTTAATCTTTTCTTCTAAGAGGCCATAACTTAACCTCCAATAGACTCAGAGTTACCCTTCTAAACACAAATATGATGAGCACTGCTTACTTTTATATATAAAATCTCCAAGTGACAAACGTTGATTTTAGATAAAATACAACCCCTTGAGATGTCATATGAGGTCTAGTTTTTCATAGGGGATTAATGAATTTGGGATCCAAAAGGTTTTATGTATAATGTTTGATATCCACATGGATAATAACCAAATAGGTTGGCATGAACTATCATATAACTCAGGAAAGAACTCATGTGAATATCATATAATTATCAAAGTTCTGATGAGATATATTGCTAAAGATAATATTAGATATACTAGGAAATTAACTGTAATATGCTGGCATTCTATAGAAAGTCATGTTTTTTCTGCCTCTGACTTTCCTCTTGTAGTATCAAACAACTTGGTAATGTGCTCTCTGATTTCTACCCTATCATGTTACCTGGTACTATATTAAAAAGTTGTCACAAATTACCCGCAATAGCTACAATGCATTTTTAAGTAAAAAAATGTGTTTTTCTTTTGCTTTTGAATCTTCATGATAAAAATTTCCATTTAATACTTAATATCAGTGCAGTTCCTTGATTCTGAAGATAAAAACACAAGAAAAAATATTCTTTTTTAAATGATATTCATTTTCTCTATCTGATTTAAAATATTTATTGTTCCATATTAATTTACCTGATTCTGCCTAGCTACAATGTTTGGATCACAGAGGAGATCATAATAAAAGAAATTTGACTGCATAATCTATTCCTTTGAGAGAAGGATAGCATAAGTAACAATAATAACAATGACACAAATAAAAACTAACATTTATTGAGTGTTCCCTATTTGTGTCACAAAGTGCTTTCTATGCTTTATATTATTTAAAAGCTATTCCCTAGAGACTTCTTCTTCTGCATAAGTTACAGTCACAAGAGTACATCATTCTCACCCTAAATATAAGAACATGTTGAATAAACCAAAAAATCATTATTTAAAAAAAAATCATAGAGCTAGGAGATTTCTTCTACCAAAGAAACCTAAATGAAATAAATTCCAGAAAATGGAAGAAGAGCTGCTTTCATCCTTGGTAGAACAGCTGTAACAGGAGGAAGTCACCATAAATGAGGACAAGAAGAAACCAGAAAATTTTTAACAAATATTTAAAGACAAGTGTGGGCTAGCATGATGGCTAGAATCTCTAGAACCCCAGCCACAAATAAAGTCTGTACCTGCCATCCAACTCTCCCCATTTTGGCTAAGCTGACACCTTGAGGATATACCAACCATTATAGCCTAGTAACTATTACAGGAAAGAAAGAAGCATTATGCTCAGGAATAGTTAAGGCAAAATCTTGAATCTTCAAAATAGGTCTGCATTATCTTCTGCCCTTTTAGCCCTGATCATTATTAGCAAGGAAGCAGTCAAGAGATGATCATTTTCTGAGGATGGCCACATTTAGTGTCAAATTGCCTTACCAAGGTACGTGCACCAGGAGGTGGTGAAAGAGAGTCAGTCAAAAATGTTTTTAAGCTGTTGTTGGAGAAGGGCAACTCAGTACTCAACAATACCAGATGCCTGTGGATGGTACGAAACACAGAACTTCCATCAAACAATGTGACTACTGCCCCACCAAGTTTGGCCTTTGTGACAAAAAGAACACCAATGTCAGAATGTAAATAGTTCAGAAGGCCAAAAATATGACACATTCGTTTCAAGGGTCACAACGGTATAGCCAGTCAGTTGATCTGACTGGACGACAAAACCATTCCTGAAAAAGTTATGTGAACGACCACCACTAGACCCAAGATGGAGTCAAAGGTCCTTCACCATGAGAAAAACAGGCCAACTTCTGCCAGGAGTGACAAGTTTGGCAGGCAGTGATGGCTTGTACATCATAAGCATATAGTACTGTATCTTTGGCCCAGTCTACGGTGGTGGATACATTAGCCACACCCAGTACAATGATGGATCCAGGTGGCCGTGGTGGTGACCTGAGCAGTGTAGGCTTGATCAGCAATTTGATTCTAGTCACTCTCATGAAAAAACAGGCCCTTACTCTAAGCATCAATATGAGTGACCAAGACCTTCCAAATGGCAGCTGTGATTTGTTTCCACAGCTGTGGTCTCATTGAGGATGTGCCTTTAATCTGCTATTCTGTAATCCTACCCAAGTGAGGCCACTGTCAGTAGCCCACCACTCAGGAAAAATATAACATACTTGATCCTTTAGAGTACTGGCTAAAGCAGGGATTGGCTAATTTTTTATTTTTGTAAAGGGTGAATAGTAAATATTTTAGGTTTTATAAGCCACATACAATCTCTGGTGTGTATTCATTTTATTACCACTGCTTTAAAAAGTGTAAAAAACATTCCCAGACTCAAAGCAGCACAAACACAGGCTGCAGCCAGATTTGGCACATGGGCTGAAGTTTGCCAACTCCTGGTCTAAGGCAAAGAAAACAACTTTCAATTTAGCCTATTGTGCTAATCATAATCAGCCCTTACCACAATTGGTCTTTCAGAGCCGTCCTTGGAGCTGGAGAGTGGCTGCCACCCAGTGGACACCATCAGTTTTTCACTTAGCTGAATCATCAGTGAAACAGGCCTAAACATTTAAGGTAAACTCTGTATATGTAATCAGTCTAAGGGCTTTACCCAGAAGGTCAATTTAACATTATTTCCCAGTTGCAAACTTTGTTCAAATCTACCAGTTGAATTCAGGTACTTTTTCCCCTACCAAAATATGACCAAGATGTCTAATAAGCACACATCAGGGGCTACAGAAATAGCCACAAATGATTACAAATGACACTCCCAGGTGTAACTGCAGGGAAGAGCAGGTAGCAAGAGAGAAAAAGGATGCTGGGGACACCAAGAGCTGTAGGTAGGCTTTTTCTCTCCTTTAGCTTCTCTCTCCACAGTTGGGTTCAAGCCCTGGGGTTGTTTCCTCCCTCATGTAACTTCCAATATATGGAAAGCACCCCAGCTCAGGGGACCTACATATCACTGCAGCTCTTCCCTTCAGTCTTTGGCACTTTTGGTAACACCTGTGGCCATCTTTTCCTCCTCACATGGGACCAGGAAGGATGGTGAATTCAGCACCTGTATTCAACAGAGCCATAAAAATTTGAGTCCCTCCTCTCCTTCAGAGTTCCCAAGAGCACTTAGTTTATCCTTTGAAGCATCTGAGGTCAAGGTACACAGGGAAGGTGGGATAAGAGGATGCAGACTGAGAAAGTGGCACAAAACAATAAACATGGCTTTGCATTTACTTTCAGTTTTGAGCAGCCAGTCCCATCGTTCAACCAAACCAACTTCTAATATTGTTCCTTCACCCAAAGGTCTATATCCTCACTGCTGACACAATTTATTTCATTTTGGGGGACCTGTTGATTCAGCAGCCAAGCAGTATTGCCTCTGACTAGGGCCACAGGGCTTGCTACCACATTCTCAGGATAACCTTCCTTTTCCTCCCACACAGAAGAGAGTGAACAACCAAAGTACCATTTGGGCAGCTTGTTTGAATCCTGGAACTCGCTGCTTAACCTCTAAACATCATCAATCGGTAGGACAATGGGGGAATTCCCTCCCCACCTAGCCCTCATGCTCAACACTTAGGTAAAGCATTGGTTATGAGGTCCCAGGGAATCTTCTCACATTTCATAACCTAGCCAATGGGGGAATTTGTCCTCCCTCCCTAAAGCCACATCTCTATCAGCATCCGAATCTCTCATCAAAGCTACACAAAAACTACTAGAACTATTAAGTTTAGCAAGGTTACAGAATACAACGTCAATGTACAAAAAAAATTGTGTTTCTATATACTATCAATGAACAAAGGGAAATTTTTTTAAGTACCAACTACAAAAACATCCAAACTATGGAAATGTTAGGAATAAACGTCACAATAAATGTGAAGGACTTATACACTGAAACTACAAAACATTACCGAGAAAAATTAAAGATCTAAATAAATAAGACATATACCTTGTTTGTGGGTAAAAGACTCAATATTGTTAAAATGCCAATTGTTTCAAAATTGACCTATGTAGATTCCAGTCAAAAATCTAAGCAGCAGCTCAATATCAAAAAAACAAACAACCCAATCCACAAATGGGCAGAAGACCCAAATAGACAATTCTCCAAAGAAGATTTACAGAATGCCAACAAACACATGAAAACATGTTCAAAATCTAGAGAAATGCAAATAAGGTATCACCTCACACCACTCAGAATGGCCATCATCAAAAAATCTACAATCAATAAATGCTGGAGAGGGTGTGGAGAAAAGGGAACCCTCTTGCACTGTTGGCAGGAATGTAAATTGATACAGCCACTATGGAGAACAGTATGGAGGTTCCTTAAAAAACTACAAATAGAACTACCATACAACCCAGCAGTCCCACTACTGGACCTTTACCCGTGAAAACCATAATTAAAAAAGATTCATGTATCACAATGTTCATTACAGCTCTGTTTACAATAGCCAGGACATGGAAGCAACCTAAGTTTCCATCAACAGATGAATGGATAAAAAAGGTGTGACACATATATACAATGGAATATTAGTCAGTCATAAAGAGAAAGGAAATTGAGTTATTTGTAGTGAGGTGGATAGATCTAGAGACTGTCATACAGAGTGAAGTAAGTCATAAAGAGAAAAATAAATACTGTATGCTAACACATATATATGGAATCTAAAAAAAAAAGGAGTTTCTAAGAACCTAGGGGCAGGACAAGAATAAAGACGCAGACGTAGAGAATGGACTTGAGGACATGGGGAGGGGGAAGGGTAAGCTGGGATGAAGTGAGAGTGTGGCGTGGACTTATATATACTACCAAATGTAAAATAGATAGCTAGTAGGAAGGAGCTGCATAGCACAGGGAGATCAGCTCGGTGCTTTTTAACCACCTAGAGGGGTGGGATAGGGATGGTGGGAGGGAGACGCAAGAGGGAGGAGTTATGGGGATATATGTATATGTATAACTGATTCATTTTGTTATAAAGCAGAAACTGACACACCACTGTAAAGCAGTTATACTCCAATAAAGATATTACAAAAAAAAAATCCAAGCAGATTTTGTTGTAGAATTTGATAAACTGCTTTTGAAATTCATATGGAAATGCAAAAGATCTAGAATAGCCACAAAAAAATTTGGAAAAAGAACAAATTTGGAGGCTAACATTATCTGATTTCAAGAACTATCATAAAGACGCAGCTGTCAAACTAGGATGGTATTGGTGTAAAAACAGATAAATAGATCAAAGGAAGAGAAAAAAGTCCAGAAACAGACCCTGACATAGGTGGAAATTTGTTTCTAGAAAAAGGTGAAAATGAAATTTAGTAGAGAAACGTCAGCCTTTTCATCAAATGATGATGGGAAAATTGGACAAGCATACAGGAAAAAAAAAAAAAAGAATTTCAATCCAAACCTCACATCATGTATAAAAATCATTTCATAATGGATCACAGACCTAAAGCTTAAAATTGTATAAATTCTACAAATAAACCTAAGAAAATATTTGTGACTCTGATTTAGCAAAAGATTTCTTAGAATACCGAAACACAATCCATTAGAGAACAAACTGACAAATTGAATGTTATCATAATGTAACTATTTATTCTGAAATAATCACAGACTCACAGGAAGTTGCAAAAATACTAGAGTCCTGTGTTCCCTTCACCTAGTTTCCCCCAATGGTGATATGTTATATAGTACAACATCGAAGTTAGAAAAATTAACATTTGTATGTTACTGCTACCTAGTCTACAAACCTTATTATTTTCAACATTTTTTTACATGTATTCATTAGTGTATATAGTTACACACAGTTTTATACCATTTATGGACTTGTTTAATTACTACCACAATCAAGATACAGAACAGTACCATAAACTACAAAATAACTTCTCATATTATCTCTTTGTATTAACACCTACATCCCACACCATGCTTGTCCCTGCTCCTGTGGCAACCACTAGTTTGTTCTTCATCTCAATTGATATTTTTTCTGGAGAATGTTATATAAATAGAATCATATAGGTTATAACCTCTTGACATTGACTTTCTTTACTAAGCCTAAAGTCCTTCAGGCCCATCCAGGTTGTTTCATGTTTCAATGGTTCATTCCTTTTTATTGCCGAGTACTATTCCATTCTTTGAAAGTACCAAAGTTTGTTCAAGAATTTAACCAATGAAGGACAGTCTCAATAAATTTCAAAGGACTGAAATTATATAAAGTATGTTCTCTGACCTCAAGAGCATTATATTTTAAAAAATCAATGATAATAATGTAACTAGAAAATTCCCCAAATAATGGGAAATTTAAGAATGTATTTCTAAATAATAATGCCATAGAAGAAATCACAAGAGAAAATAGAAAATATTTCAAACAAATGATAAACATATCAAAAATTTCAGGAGATATCTAAAACAATTTATAAGAAAATTTATAGTTTTAAAGGCCTATGTTATAAAAGAAGAAAGTTTAAAATTGAAGATCTAAGTTCCTACCTTAAGAAGCTAGGGGGTGGAGTGAGGAAGAGCAAACTAATCCCAAAGTAAATAGAAGAAAGGAAATAATAAAAGAACAGAAATCATTGAAATAGAAAATAGACAAACAATAGAGAAAAATTACATCAACAATTGGGGTCTTTGAAAGCATTAATAAAATTTATAACCTGTGCCAAGACTGAGAAAAAAACAACACGCACATAATCAATATTAAGATTACAAGATTTGGGACTTCCCTGGTGGTGCAGTGGTTAAGAATCCACCTGCCAATGCAGGGGACATGGGTTCAGGCCCCAGTCCAGGAAGATCCCACATGCCACGGAGCCACTAAGCTCTGTGCCACCACTACTGAGCCTGCGCTCTAGAGCCTGCGAGGCACAACTACTGAGCCCATGTGCCACAACTACTGAAGTCTGTGTGCCTAGAGCCCATGGTCCACAACAAGAGAAGCCACCGCAATGAGAAGCCCGTACACCACAAGAAAGAGTAGGCCCCACTTGCCGCAACTAGAGAAAGTCCACACACAGCAATGTAGACCCAATACAGCCATAAATAAATAAATACATACATATATTTTTTTAAAAAATTAAAAGATTTGACATACATCATGAAAGATTATACAGACATTAAAAGATTAAGGGGATATTATGAACTATTGCTTGCTAATATACTTGAAAACTTAGATTAAATGGATCAATTCCATGAAAAACTACATCTTACCAAAACTGACACAAGAAGAAATAGAAAATTGGAATGGTACTCTCCCTAATTAAGAAATTTCCAGGGCTTCCCTGGTGGCGCAGTGGTTGAGAGTCCGCCTGCCAATGCAGGGGACATGGGTTCATGCCCCGGTCCGGGAAGATCCCACATGCCGCGGAGCAGCTAGGCCCTTGAGCCATGCACGTCCAGAGCCTGTGCTCCGCAATGGGAGAGGCCACAACAGTGAGAGGTCCATGTACCGCAAAAAAAAAAAGAGAAATTTCCACCTACCCCATCCCATCTAAAACAACCATATACAAAACCTACAAACCCAGATTCCAGCCACTGATGACTTTATTGGTAAATTCTATTAAAAATTTAACTTCCCAATTTATTTATAAGGCCAGCATAATCCTGACAACAAAATGACCAAGGACATCACAAGAAAACAAAAAACAGACACAGACCAGTACCCATCATGAGTATAGATGCAAACATCCCTTTTAAAAATAGAAAATGAAATCCAGAAATATATAAAAAGGATGATACATCATGACCAACTGGGTTTATACCACAAACACAAAACTGGATTAACATTTTAAAACCTCTACACAGATCAATGAATATATAACCTCAATAGATACTGACCGAAAAAGCATTTGAAAAAATTCAACACAAATTCATGACTGAAAAAAGAAACTCTCATTAAACTAAGGATAAAAGTAAGCTTCCTCAGTCTAGTATAGGGCATCTAATAAAATCCAATAAATAAACCAAATGCTTAAAATTCTCATAATATTAAAGTACTGAAGGCTTTCCCTCTAATAATTGGCAACAAAGCAAGGATATTCACTCTGACCACTTCTATTCAATATTGTACTGAAGATTCTAGACAGTCTCATAACACAGAAAAAGACAAACAAGAGTAATAAAGCTCTGAAAGAAAGAAATACCATTAGTATTATAAAAACTCTTCCAGAAAAGAAGTGAGCCCTTCCAATATAACCCTGATATCAAAATCAGACCAAAAAATAAGACAGGGCTTCCCTGGTGACGCAGTGGTTGAGAGTCCACCTGCCGATGCAGGGGATGCGGGTTCATGCCCCTGGGAAGATCCCACATGCCACGGAGCGGCTAGGCCCGTGAGCCATGGCCGCTAAGCCTGTGCTCCGCAATGGGAGAGGCCGCAACAGTGAGAGGCCCGCGTACCGAAAAAAAAAAAAAAAAAAAATATATATAAGACTTCTTTCATA